>NW_015387766.1:182837-193204 GCF_001527695.2 Protobothrops mucrosquamatus | reverse complement strand
TAACTTGTGTTTCTATACTGTTTTTTATGGCACTATTTTTGATAGGTTGGTCTGTTTTTTCCCTTTGTGTAAAGACAGATGCAAAAAACGAGTTAAATAGTTCTGCTTTCTCCCTATTGCTTGTCACCTTCTTACCACTTTCTCCCACTAATGGACCAATCGTTTCCTTCACTTTTTTCTTGTTTTTTACATGTTGAAATAAGCTTTTTTTGTTATTGTTGACTTTGGTCGCAAGCCTTAGTTCATTTTGAGCCTTGGCTTTCCTCACTTCATCTTTGCAGGCTCGGGCTATTTGTTGATATTCTGATTTAGTTATGTGCCCCTCTTTCCACTTTCTATACTTGTCCTTTTTGTCTTTCAATTTGTCTCTAAAAGGTTCACCATCACTGGGTTACGGGATAATGTTTGGGAAAAGTGTGCACCTTATAAAAAGTAAGCATGAAAATATATGTAATTGGAGAATGGCAGATGAAAATATCTATGGATGTTTGCCAAGTTTAAAAGGTTGCAGAAACAAACTGAAACAAATCAGAAAATTTAAGCCAATCAAAATTTCCAGAGTTGCCAAATCCTAGGTATATTCTCCTAGCCATTGGCCCAAACTTGACTTGGATTTCCAGTGTGACTATAGGGAGAAAGGTAGTCAGAGAAGAATTTTACAGGATTGTGATCAATGAAGTATTAAACCTAACTAGATGGGTTATGAGTTTATAAATTATTGTTCACATGATTGTACATGCAAACCCAGCCAATGTAATAACAAACAGAATTCTTTAGCATGAGCAAAAGAATATTACTATTTTCTCTTTGCTTACGATTCTTTAGATTCAAACTATATTGCTTTTATTTCTTCTGTTAAACTGAATATATCTTTCTTTTGTTTGCCACTTTACAATTCCAGGAAGAGCATAAGTATTTGCATTCACTTGAAAAAACTGGAGTATAATAATGGATTTATGCATAAATGCAAGCATGCTTTATTTCCCTGCCAACCAATGAATCAAAAGAAGAAGAAAAAAACTTTTAACACTTAGCATTAGCAGCTACACAAAAGGCAATAATGACTGATTCATAGCAACTGCTTCCTAGAAAGTGCTTTTACATTTGGCCTGGATTTTCCCACATGAAACAATATTGCCAAGGAAGAACACAACAGATGTTACTCCTGCACATGCTTCACACATTTGCTTGAGTTCTGTTCATTATTTGGCCTCCTGTGGGATAAAAGGAATATTGTCAATACGATAATGAAGGGATAAACATTTTGGCCACTTGCAGTAAATTTTCTGAATGCCAGATAAATTGAATGGGTTGTGCTTCGACAAAAGAGTTGTCAGAACATCAGTTGGAGGCTTCATTATAGCTATGCACAATATCATAATGAGGGCTGCGTCAGCATTTCCTTTCTTACTAGTTGGCTGGCGTTCGCAGGCTTTGTTTATCTGTTTTGCTGAAAATTGATTCATGTATCTTGATTTAAATCTTTCTATTTCAAAAATCAAATATAAGAATTGAAGAACATCAACAACAAAAACATCAAACCTTTAAATTTTTAGAATATCGTACTGGAGCAGAGGTGGCCAATATTCAGATCCTGTCCTGACCATTTGTTTCCTAAGCAATTAGTCACTGGGGTCCCACATCAAATTAAGCCAGGTTTTCTTTCTGGTTTTTTTCAGGATAAGCCAAAAGCAGACAAAAATCACACTGTTTCTTAGCAAGGTAAACACATCACCTTACTCTCCCTCAGCTTTGTATATCTCACAGGGTTACTGTGAATACAACTGGGCACAAATTACTTTCAAAATTCTCCACCAAATTTGAGGGCGGAGATTGGATGGGTGATTTCTATCAGCTCTTTTAAAGTCTAAGACACTAGTTTGATTTTGCTCTATTGCTCGTGTCTGTGTTATATTGAATTCCAATATGACATTGCTCACTCTCAATAAGACATGATTGAATGGAAAGCACCATCTCATATGGTGCCATAAAGAAGAGGGAGTCAAGCTATTTTCCAAAGTGCCTGAAGGCAGAACAAGAAGCAACGGGTGGAAACTAACCAAAGAGAGAAGCAACCTAGAACTAAGGAGAAACTTCCTGACAGTGAGAAAAATTAACCAGTGGAACAACCTGCCTCCAGAAGTGGTGAATGCTCCAACACTGGAAGTTTTTAAGAAGAGACTGGACAGCCATTTGTCCGAAATGGTATAGGGTTTCCTGCCTGAGCAGGGGGTTCGACTAGAAGACCTTCATGGTTCCTTCCAACTTCACTATTATTATTATATATTAAAGAGCAGGACATGAACTTATATCTTGGGTCCCTCCTAAATGAAAATCTGCAACAATACATCTGCCTATGACAATTTGTCCATAGTTCTCCCTTGAAAAAAATGCTAAAGCAATTTCTCTTTCATCAGAGAGAGAATGGGAGGGGAAAATGTGAATAAATTTATTTTGAAAATGTTTACACCCCCCACATACATATAGTGGTGGGGTGCTAGGCTGCATTAACAGAGGGATAGAATCAAGATCACGTGAAGTGTTAATATCACTTTACAATGCCTTGGTAAGGCCACACTTGGAATACTGCCTCCAGTTCTGGTCACCGCGATGTAAAAAAGATGTTGAGACTCTAGAAAGAATACAGAGAAGAGCAATAAAGATGATTAGGGGACTGGAGGCTAAAGCATATAAGGAACGGCTGCTGGAATTGGGTATGTCTAGTTTAATGAAGAGAAGGACGAGGGGGGACATGATAGCAGTGTTCCAATATCTCAGGGGCTACCACAAAGAAGAGGGAGTCAAGCTATTTTCCAAAGCGCCTGAAGGCAGGACAAGAAGCAACGGGTGGAAATTAATCAAGGAGAGAAGCAACCTAGAACTAAGGAGAAACTTCCTGATAGTGAGAACAATTAACCAGTGGAACAACCTGCCTCCAGAAGCGGTGAATGCTCCAACACTGGAAGTTTTCAACAAGAGACTGGACAGCCGTTTGTCTGAAATGGTATAGGGTTACCTGCCTGAGCAGGGGGTTGGACTAGATGACCTCCAAGATCCCTTCCAACTTTACTATTACTATTACTATTACTATTACTATTACTATTACTATTACTATTACTATTACTATTACTATTACTATTACTATTACTATTACTATTACTATTATGGATCATCGCACAGTCAGCCAGATGTTCAGACTGGATTTGGCATTTTGTCTACCTATCGAGTCCTTACCCAGGACCTGGGATAGGCAGATGTGGATGTTTGATGGTATTACAGATATCGTCGCAGGATGGAAGCAGTTCCTAGTAAGGCTGCCTTTTGCAATTGACTAATAGCGAATTTGTCAATGCCAATAGTATTCAAGTGGTGCTCCAGTTGTTTTGGGATTGCACCCAAGGCGCCTATACTATTGGTACTACCTTTGCTTGCTTTTGCCACAGTCTTTCTATTTCTATTTGTAGGTCTCTGTATTTTATTATCTCCTCGTCTATTCTGCTGTCTCCAGGCACTGCCACATCATCATCATCATCATCATCATCATCATCATCACCACCACCACCACCACCACCACCACCACCACCACCACCACCACCATCATCATCATCATCATCATCATCATCATCATCATCATCATCATCATTATTATTATTATTATATGCAGACAAACATACCCACAAATTATGTTATTTTAACTCAAGAAACTCAAAGCAATAGTTATAGCTCTTCCATTTATTCTCAGTTTTCATATATATATGAAAACTGAGAATAAATGGAAGAACTATAACTATTGCTTTGAGTTCTTGAATTAAAATAAGATAATTCGTGTGTATATTTGCCTGCATGCATCTTTGTTTGTATTATCAGTTAATAATTTCATGAATCAGCAGACATTGGAATAAGTACGATCAGTGCTTTTTTTCTAAAAAAAAAAAAGGTGCCGGAACTCACACATGTCATACAACCCGCCTTGCCTACCCTACAAGGTTCCATCCAAAAAAGGTGCCGGAACTCCGTTCTGGGCGTTCTATGAGAAAAAAAGCCCTGAGTCAAAACTTTATAAAACATACTGAAAAAGCTATTTGATATGCATGGTTTATATTCAAATTGATCAGCTTTTTTTGTGCTTAAATTGTCTGAATTTTCTTCTGATTGTCTAACTGCTTTGCATCAGCATTATCTTTATTTACTATTAACACAAAATAGACATATTGAGAAATATGCAACTTGGGAAATGTTTTGGTGTAATGTTTAAGCACACTGGCTTAGAAATAGGGTGCTTGTGTATTTGTTCCCAGGCATGATGCCAGCTAGGTGATTTGCAAATAGAGAAAAGGAATGACAAACATGTTTGAAAAATGTTTCCAAAAAACCTGCATGGACTTGTTAATGTAGTTGCCATTATAGGAAGGTGATCAAAATAAGGAAATAAGGAGCAGGGAAGTGTTTGAAATTTAGAAATCTTCTCCAGTGTTTTTGTGATACTTTTAATCTGTCAAAACTTTGTGTTGCTTCTTTTGTACATTTGGAGAAGGATGATGAAAAAGCAGCTTGGAGAAGTGACAGATGGCTCCAACTGCTACTTTTCAGGAGTCCTTTAAAATAAGAGGAAGGGGAAATACTGTTTATCAACACATTTTCTTTTGTATAATCACTTATTTGCATTTCTAGGTCCCCAAAATTGGTATATTTTTCAGTCCTAGTGCAAGGCAGCTGAGTCACAAATATACCAGTCATATTTATAATAAGGATGTATAACCAGTACTAGAACTGCTGTTTCAAATAGATTGCTAAATTGTAGGTGTGCATTTGTGCATTTATAAGATAGAGAGGAGAAAAGTTTATTATTTTTTTGCACTTAATTTTATGCAGTCACTGGCACAGTCTAATGGAAGATCACCAGCGTCTGCTATCATATATTCAGTTCATTCTCCATTGTAATGGGGATAACCTGGGATGTGTCAACCTCCCAGGTTATCCCCATTACAATCCCTGATCTCCCTTCCTTCCGCCACGCCCTTAAGACATGGTTATTCCAGCTTGCGGGACTGGCCTAGGGGAAATTTTTTAGAGGGGGTTTTAAAATAATTTTAAATTTCTTAGACCAATTATTAATATTTGCCTTTTAATTAAGTTTTAATCTGTAGTTTGATATTTTGTATTTTTACCTGGTTGTTAGCCGCCCTGAGTCCGCAAGGAGAAGGGCGGGATATAAATATAAATATAAATAAATAAATAAAATAATATTTATAGATTTTGACTGAGTAGATCCTGAAACTAATGTTAGTACGTTGATTGCAGGTAAACAAGATTTTTTTGGAACCTAATTTTAAAAAATAAAATGTGTACCAGCTAATCATGTTCCAAGACAGGATTAAAAATAAACTAAGAGTAATAGAGTTGGAAGGGACCTTTGAGGTTGTCTAGCCCAACCCTCTGCTCTTGCAGGAGACCTATACTATTTCTGATAAATGGCTATCCAGTCTCTTCTTAAAAGTCTCCAGTGATGGGGCACCCACAACTTCCGAAGGCAATTTGTTCCCCTGGTTAATTAATTGTCCTCACTTAATATACTGTCAGGAATTTTCTCCTTAGTTCTAGGTTGCTTCTCTCCTTAGTTTCCATCCATTGTTTCTTGGCCTGCCTACAAGTGCTTTGGTAAATAAGTTGCCCCCCCCCTCTTCTTTGTGGCAGCCCTTCAACTTGGAAGACTGCTGTCATGTCACTTCTTTTCACTGGACTAGGTATACCCAATTCCTGTAATCATTCATCGTATGTTTCAGCTTCTAGCCCCCTAATTATTTTTGTTGCTCTTCTATAAACTCTTTCCAAAGTCTCAGCATCTTTTTTCTATTGGGCTGACCAAAACTGGATGCAGTATTCTAAGTGTGGTCATGTCACTTCTTTTCACTGGACTAGGTAGACCCAATTCCTGTAATCGTTCATCGTATGTTTTAGCTTCTAGCCCCCTAATTATTTTTGTTGCTCTTCTATAAATTCTTTCCAAAGTCTCAGCATCTTTTTTGTATTGGGCTGACCAAAACTGGATGCAGTATTCTAAGTGTGGTTTTGCCAAGGCTTTGTAGAGTGGTACTAGTATAGTTACAACTGGATTACTAGTTGGTACTAGTACAGTGACAACTTAGAATAGGGACAACTTCTACCTTTCCTTCTGTTATTATAGCTGTTTGATTATTGGCGAGAGAAAGATTAAGTCATATTTTGGATCCTTATCAAATTTGATACCCAAGATATAAGACTACTTATAATATTGTATGAGCAATCTCACAAAAGCATGTGAAATCTTCAGGGGAAAAACAGCAGTAAGACAATCTCTTTCTCCTGAGCCATGTCCAGTGGTAGCACAAAACTACAAAATCAAAGGAATCAAAAAGATTTCTGTTAAGGGAAAGCAAAATGCTGACACCTCCAGTCTTTTTCCACTTGGTCCCCTACGGTTTTTTTTTTTTACTCTTCATCCCACTCTGACTGATAACATACTGTAGCTGATGGAAACTGCAAGCCCCAAAATTGAAATAATTATGATAAAAGACAAATCAGAAATGATTAGATTGCCCTGATAGTTTTTAAGGTTCAATTGACTGTCCTTTTGTTTACTTACTTTCTTTTTTGCTGCAAATGTTGGTTTCTTTAAGAATGTTGAAAACTAGCCCAATAACATTCTGATTATTGTATGCCTTAAGTCACCTTTACATTAAAAAGTATTGTTTTTATTTGATGCATCCAATTTCTCTTCATGTTATTGTGCTTAGTTAGACTCCAAAACATTAAAACATGTTACATTAATTCACAGTAGAAGCCATAAAAATATAATTTGGCCTTTTATGGTCATATGTGAATGTAATTATTTTCCAAAGTGCCTGACGGCAGGACAAGAAGCAACAGATGGAAACTAATCAAGGAGAGAAGCAACCTGGAACTAAGGAGAAACTTCCTGACATTTAGAACAATTAACCAGTGGAACAACCTGCCTCCAGAAGTGGTGAATGCTCCAACACTGGAAGTTTTTAAGAAGAGACTGGACAGCCATTTGTCTGAAATGGTATAGGGTTTCCTGCCTGAGCAGGGGGTTGGACTCGATGACCTCCAAGGTCCCTTCCAACTTTATTATTATTATTATTATTATTATTATTATTATTANTACTACTACTACTACTATTTATTATTATTGCATTGCTCAAAGTTTAATTTGCTTTTTTCAGTTATAAGCAAAATGTTACATTATATGAATTATTATTTAGGAATTACAAAATTGCTCTACGGCAGGGGTGTCAAACTGCCAGCCCATGGGCCGGACACGTCACGTGGAAGCTGCGCCCACCCCATTGCCAGCAATGGCAAAACTGTCCTGATACGTTGTGCGACATCACATGACGTTGCGAGTTTGACATGTCTGCTCTAAGGTATGTTCTCTATTCTTTGTGTTCCCAGGTTTCTAACCATCTGGGCATTAACGTCCAGGTCTATGCTCAATATTTAGCTCATTGTGATGGTAACTGGGGTATAGCATGACAGACATTCCTTAAAAGCATTTCCAGATCAATTTTATTTTAATATGAGAACTTATTTTTGTACTATATTGACTGCAATTTCTCATTTTGCAATGACATCAGCTGTATTGTCGAGGTGAGCTGGAAACACAAGCTCTCCTACTGTGATGAAAAATACTCTTTCCAATAATGGTGTTTTTCCTTTGTTCAAAAATAGTTAATGTCCTCGCCCTGAGCTGCTTAAATCTTGATAAATGATGAAAACAGAGACGTTGCAGAGAAACAGCAATTTCAGTCATTCCTACTGCCAGTCCTTACAGCTAAGCAATAATTTCTCCAAATTAAGAACTTCTCTGGTGTGACAACTTGTTTGTGGAAACTGCAAAGTCATTATTTAGAGCAACAGATTCCTGACAGACTGCATTTGAACTGAGAAACTCTCAGTCTTTGCCAGAAGGATGATTATAGGTACAGAAATTATATGCCTTCTCAAACAATTATTTTGATATTTAATTAATATTTCAGCATGAAAGATTCTCGAGTTTCTTTTTCTTGTTCTTGCCCATTCAGTATTTCATGGCTGAGTTTTATTCAATCAAGAAGACTTTCTCTTGCTCTTCCTTTTTTGTTCCCTAAATCTTGTCTGACAACCTTTTAGAGTACAGGGAAGTTCTGCAAATGACAAATTACAGAATGGGATGGACTTTTATAGAGAGAGACAAATCCATATAACACAGTGGTTCTCAACCTGTGGGTCGGGACCCCATTTGGGGTCGATCGACCATTTCACGGGGGTCGCCAAGCAAGGCTGTCCACCATTTTTTTGTCCGCCATTTTTTTCCCCCTTTTCTGGCGGGTGCCTTACCTCCCTTGGGCTGGGCCAGCTGGTGGTCGGCCTGCTCCGTCTCTGCCGCTTGCCAGCTACGCCTCAGCCGGCGCAGGGGGCGGAACCACGCATGCGCGGCGCTCCCGGGCAGGGAAAGTCCTCAACTTACAACCGGTTGGGTAGTCCTCGACTTACGACCGATTGGGGTCGCGGCATTAAAAAGGTTGAGAACCACTGATATAACAGAAGATTGTCAATGGAAGCTTGTCATTAACAACTCTAAACTGAGTCCAGTATTGGAGACAGACCATTGATGACTGCTGCTGTTTACGTACTCTCCTTGGTATGTCTCACAGATATTTGGTGGACCATTGAGGGATACATTTGCCAGACTAGATATGTATTTCATTCGATCCAGTATCCCTCTCATTATCATTTGCCCTAACTTTCCAGTGAGTGGATCGTATGGAAGAAATTGTGATGGAATGTGTGCAGCAGGGGGGTAGGATCTAACTGACTCAGAGCTTTCCCAGAAAGAGACCCAGATCAATAAACTGCACAATTCTGGACTGGATGGAGGAAGGTGTAGTTTTATGGTACCCCACAGCTTCCCTTTAAGGCTATCTCTACCAGTTCCCAGAACTGTCTCTCCAGTTCAGTGTCTGGATATTAACAGAGTTACACAAACAGCTTTTCCTTCACTGTTACCTAATGTATTTAGATTTCTTCTTTCTCCTTTTCTTTCTTCTCTTGCTTCTACTGCACTGTCTTCCCTTTTTAATCCTTTTCCTTACCAGCCATTGCCATTGTACCACGCTTTAAATCTCAATTCCTGACAGCTCTCTTCCCACCCCAAAGTAGCTAGGACCCTGTTTTAAAGGCTACCTGTGCTTCAATGAATTTTCCAATAGTCATTTAACTGGCCAATGTTACCACAGTAATATCAAATGCAAATGAGAAGATCAGGTCAGCCAAGATTTTTTTCTCTCTCTCTTCAATTTCTAATTCTTGCTTTTTGATTCCTTTGGTTTAACCCTTGCTATAAGGAAGAATGATTTTTAAGGCAAGAAAAAGAATAAGCATCAAAGTTTTAAGAAATAGAGTGCTATGGGGAAAACATATTTAGTGAAAACTAAATGTATGAAAACATATTTGACATGTTCATATTTTAAAATGCATAAGGCTATAGATGCAAGAAAGTCCAACACTTGGTTTGCATAATAGCTTTTCTTCTGGACCTAAATAAAAAGATGATTCACCATCAAACTTGGGTAACTAGGATTGCCCCTGCATTTGATCCTTTTTAATATCCTTTTCCTCGTGCTTCACAGAGCACTGAGGTTTATATAACATTGAGTCAACTGGGGTCTTGTCTGTTTGTTATGTAAAAGTCCACATTGCTATACAAAGTTATGAAGTGGTACCCGAAATATCCTGAGTTTCTAATTAAGCTGTAAATGTGATCCTCTGATAATTTATGCTTAGTGCAACGGCCTTAAATTCAGAGGCAATTGTGGCAGGAGTCTAAAGTGGAAGTTTGTATAAAATGAATTTTATCAAGAATTACAGCATAGATAAAAATTGGGAGGGTGAATTTCATCCTTAATTCAGTGATACAGAGAAGCATCTCCCCAAGGTTTCATTAGTTTAAGGCAGGGGTCTTCAAACCTGGGCCTTTCATGACTTGTGGACTTCAACTCCCAGAATTCCTCAGGCAGGCATGCTGGCTGAGGAATTATGGGAGTTGAAGTCCACAAGTCATGAAAGGGCCAAGTTTGAAGGCCTCTGGTTTAAGGTAAACTAGGAGCCTTCTCAACAGGCCAGGTAATTGGTGGATAGATATTAAGGCTGGCTTGATAAAAGAGGCTTTAGTATTTATGTTAGGAATAATGCACGACAACAAAGAAGACCATGTACAGCAAGACAACAAACCTGCAGATGGCTTCGGAAGTTTGACATAGAATGAGAAAGAACAATCAAAGGTGCTTCCACTTTGTCTTAATCTCCTATTGATACTATAATAATAATAA
>NW_015387766.1:178484-181759 GCF_001527695.2 Protobothrops mucrosquamatus | reverse complement strand
AATAATAGTAAAGTTGGAAGGGACCTTGAAGGTCATCTAGTCCAACCCCCTGCTCAGGCAGGAAACCCTATACCATTTCGGACAAATGGCTGTCCAGTCTCTTCTTAAAAACTTCCAGTGTTGGAGCATTCACCGCTTCTGGAGGCAGGTTGTTCCACTGGTTAATTGTTCTCACTGTCAGGAAGTTTCTCCTTAGTTTCTTATAAAAAGAGTGGTTGTAACTTAAACTCTATATACACATCTATACAAATATGTATTTAAAGATTATTTCTTAATTGTCTTTCTCCCTTCATCACTGATTTACATAGGTGTTCCTTATCTCAGCTTTGATATGCTCATTTGCTTAGACATTTTCAGTATTTTTACTTCTCAGACTTGCTTTCAGCTAGACAGAGAAATGAATATTGTAACAGAATAACACAGCTGGAAGGAACTTTGGAGGTCTTCTAGTCGAGAAGAATTCTGGGAGTTGAAATCCACAAGTCATGAAAGGGCCAAGTTTGAAGGCCTCTGGTTTAAGGTAAACTAGGAGCCTTCTCAACAGGCCAGGTAATTGGTGGATAGATATTAAGGCTGGCTTGATAAAAGAGGCTTTAGTATTTATGTTAGGAATAATGCACGACAACAAAGAAGACCATGTACAGCAAGACAACAAACCTGCAGATGGCTTCGGAAGTTTGACATAGAACGAGAAAGAACAATCAAAGGCGCTTCCACTTTGTCTTAGTCTCCTATTGACACTATAACAACAACAACAACAACAACAACAACAACAACAACAACAACAACAACAACAATAATAATAATAATAATAATAATAATAATAATAATAATAATAATAATAATAAAGTTGGAAGGGACCTTGGAGGTCATCTAGTCGAACCCCTGCTCAGGCAGGAAACCCTATACCATTTCAGACAAATGGTTGTCCAATGTCTTCTTAAAAACTTCCAGTGTTGGAGCACCCACAACTTCTGGAGGCAAGTTGTTCCACTGATTAATTGTTCTAACTGGCAGGAAGTTTCTCCTTAGTTCTAGGTTGCTTCTCTCCTTGATTAGTTTCCATCCGTTGCTTCTTGTCCTGCCTTCAGGTGCTTTGGAGAATAGCTTGACTCCCTCTTCTTTGTGGCAACCCCTGAGATATTGGAACACTGCTATCATGTAACCCCCAGTCCTTCTTTTTCATTAACTACACATACCCAATTCCAGCAACATTCTTTATATGTTTTAGCATCCAATCCCCTAAATGTAAAAATATCTCTTCCTCAAATTTTTGAATTCCAGCACCTTTTAAAAGCTTCTCTGATGTCGGGTTGGTCTTTGCTATCCATCAGTCTACTGTGCAAATCTCTGATCCTGCTTGTTCCTGCTGATCTTCATCTGCAAATCTAACTGTACATGCATTTATACAGCTCTTTCAGTCTGCCCAACACACACACAACAGCAGCAGCAACAACCAATAACCTTTTACATTACCTAGCAGAGCTGTCCTTTATATATTTTCACAAAAAGGCAGATGTACCTGCCCTGAGTTGTCTTAATCAGGCAAAAAAAACTACTTAGGGTTTTAATCTTTAATCAAAGATTAAAATCTAAGGACACATGGGGAGGACTGGGGGGATCTGTTGTTACTCAATCAGCCACCCCCATTGTTCTGTTCCCCCAATGGGGCCCCTTGCCAACCAGCAGAACCAGGTCTTTTGGTCCTTATGAAAGGATAGGAGGGTTGGGGCCAACCTCATATTGGGGGGCAAGATGTTCCAGAGGGCAGGAGCAACAGCAGACTGTTCCTGGACCCTGCCAGCCTGAATAATTGGGCTGACAGGTCCCGCAGCACGAATGGGACGGGCCAATGCCAGTGGGGTGAGACGGTCCCTCAAGTAATCTGTTCAATATGTCTTCATCTATACATGTACTTTTTTGACATACCAAGAGTATCCTAATTCAGCCAGCTCCCAATCAAGAGGAGCAATTTAGTACTTGTGCAGATATAAACCCCTCAAATGTGGTTTTGCTGTATACTATATATTAGTGGCAGTTGTGCTTGTGATGAATATCATCAGTGAAGTAAACCTAATCAGAGATACAAAACCTGGGTCCCCTGGGTTGCATGTGGCCCTGAAAGTAATGATTATGATAAAAATGGCCTTCCACCTATTGCCAGTGAATTGCAAATTTTAATGTTAAAGAAGGAGAAAAGTATTAGAAATGGAAAGAGTAATGATTTATTTAACCATGATTCATTTTGAATGAAATTCAACTTAGTTTTTACTGTGGCTTTACCATTCTTTATTATGACCTACTTTTTAGATGGTAGTTTCCAACATACCACTTGAAGTTAAGTGCTACCATTGTTCTGTGTCCCAGAACAAGGCCATGAAGGTCAATATATGGCGTTGTAGCATTAGTCAGACATTAATAAATCACAACCTTGCAAAAAAGCTTGTAAAGTCTTCTGATACCTCCTGTACTCCTGAATGTGTTTATAATTTTATAAAGGCCTTGGTGTTTGGTTGTATTGCACCAAGTTTATCCTTGGTCCAGATGAACATGACTACAATTTAATTTGAATCTTTTTTTTAAATCCACGTTCCCTTCCTAAAACCATTAAAACAAACCCAACACTGTTGTAAATAATTTTAACAATAATTCAACAATAAACTGTTGAAATACAAATAATGGTCAGTTAATTGTAATGGGCCAAATGGACAGACCTTTATTGCATCATCACCTGATTGGGTCTTTGCCTCACCTAAGGAACTGGTCAGCAAAAAAGATTCAAATAAGAATAATCAGCAGTTGCAAACATTTCATTATTGATAGCAGCAATTTCTTTTAGAAATTCCCTATCAGCATACAAAGTCATGGTATTCATAAACATATATGTAAATGTCACATGATTACTTTTTATTTATTTATTTATTTATTTAATTTAATTTATATGCCGCCCTTCTCCCAGCGGGACTCAGGGCGGCGCACAACATATTTAAAACCAAAGCATATATACAATCCCCCCCTTAAAACCGAATTAAACCAAATTTTAAAGTTGTGTCTTCCAAATTCCTAAAAAACCCAATATAAAATCCACCCTAGGTCAGGTCCGCTTGCTGAAAGAGCCATGTCTTGAGGGCGCGACGGAAGGTAAGGAGATCCGGAATTATCCGAATCTCGGGGGGTAGTTCATTCCAGAGGGTGGGGGCACCCACAGAGAAGGCCCTCCCCCTGGGGGTCGCCAGCCGACACTGCTTGGCCGACGGCACCCTGAGGAGACCCAC
>NW_015387766.1:146016-177950 GCF_001527695.2 Protobothrops mucrosquamatus | reverse complement strand
ACCCCTGAGGGACCCCACAAGTTAGGGGTCTAGGAGTCGACCTCTGTCCCCCTGCCAATACAGACTGCGTACGGTCGGTGAGGAAGGAGGAGAACCACCGCATAACGGTGCCTCCCACTCCTAGCTCACCGAGACGCCGCAGCATGATACCGTGGTCTACGGTATCAAAAGCCGCTGAGAGGTCCAAAAGAACAAGGACAGAGGAATACCCTCTGTCCCGGGCCCTCCAGAGATCATTGACCAACGCGACCAATGCCGTTTCCGTGCTGTGCCCCGGCCTGAAACCCGACTGGTATGGGTCTAAAAAACTGAATTGAGTTATTCTCAACTGATGCATATAAACATGCAGAAAAAAGCAGATGCTTTTGTCTTTCAAAACTGCACACCTCACAATATGATTGTCTTCCTAAACAGAATGTGCCCCATTTTAAAAATCTATACTTTTGAAGATTATTCTGCTTTCAATGGCCACCTGTTGTCTCACAGATGTATTTTATCTTGTACAACCCTCCTCTTCTTATCATTATCACCATCCCTACTGTGGGAAGAATCCAGAGAAAGAAATATTTTGGGGAATATTTAAAAAAGGCAGAATATATTTCCCCAAAGGAATAATGGAGAAGATCTTAAAAAAGACAGAAACCAGCCCCCAGAAATCAGCCCCAGCCCCCTAGCCAGAGGCCAGCTTTTAGAAATGCAAATTCAATAATCTTTTCAGAAAGGTTGGAGGCCTCCAGCTAGAAATTGAAGAAATTAGGAAGACAAAGACCCTTAAAATCTATATACCCCACCCAAACTCTAAGACAGGACACGATAGGATTAACCCACCAATGTCAAAGGGGCACACTCAGACTCAGGTCAAAATACATGACACAGGAAATACAAAGCCTCAAACAGGAACAGGAAACAATCTCAAGAGCCTCAGACTTTATAAAAACTCACTCTGGTCAGTTTTTTTTCCAGAGCCATTTTTCTGTCTGGCTCTCCTCTTCAATAAACTGCAACCTTCTTTCTAAAGCAGTCTCCATTTTGTTTATGCCCAGCTTGGACTGGACTCTGATGAAGATTTTTTGTTCAACACTACATAATTAAGATTTTCTGGTATTAGTAACCTACTGAGATCACCTCGAGTTCTCTAGATTTTCTGCAAAATACCTCACACAAAACTGTGTTATTTGCCCTGGAGGCTATATTGATGGGAGTCTAGTGGGTATCCTGGTGTAAAGTATGAGATGGAAAAGTGTGAGATGAGCAGCACAATTGACTTCATCAACAGCTACCATAGCATCTGATTATGTTGACAGCTCCATTTATCTCTTTGTATAAAATCCAAGAGGTCTGTAATTGTTTTCCAGATCACTTAGCAATTAATGATGCTGTTGCCCTTGGATATACTAATCAATACCTATAGTAAAAGGTTAAGCATAGAGGAGACATAATAAGTTGAAAGCTACTCTATTAATAGAGCTCATGAGAAATGAAAGAGAAATTAAAACTGTCTGATTAAGATTCTGATTATTAAGCATTCAGCTTTCCTAGAAAACAAATGTATTGACATTTTACTGAAATAAACAGGAGGAATTATATTCCACCTTTTCCAATTGCCAGCTGCTCATGTAGCACTACCTTATTTCCTATGTGATCCTTAGGAAATAAATAGTATATTCCACACTTCAGGTTTATTTTTTGTTCCCACACAAGAAAATTTTGCAGCTTCTAATTGATTATACATAATACTGTAATATTAAACTAGACAACTGGTAGCCAGATCCATAAACAAATGAGCAGAAGGACTTCAGTGGAGGGTTCAATCTCCTTCAAATAATTAAAGCTTAATAAGCATCCACATAATTGGTTTATTGGGTTGCTAAATCATATTGTTATTGGCTGATAATCTCTTATTTAAAAAGCACAGCTTGTGACATTATAGCTGAAATGGTATTTAACATTTCATAATAAATATCCATTTTAGAATGTTTATTTCTTTGTCGCAGATAAACATTTTAGTTTGAAAAATTTTCACATCTTTTTCCATTTTAATCACACTTGAAGGAGAAAAAGCCCAGTAATGTGATTTTAGAAACTTGACTTTGGTGAAAATGTATATTATAGAATACCTAGCAGAAAACAAAAAGAAACACAAACTGGCTTTTTTCAAATCTCATCAAAAAACCCCATATAATTTATATATGAGTTAATAAGTTACTCAGCTTCCAGCAATTTTTTGCATTTTATATGCCTTGAATAGGGAATGAAAACAAAAATGATTATTTGGAAGTCAGTTCTTTATAAATCATTTCATGTATTTTATAATTCATAACTTCCCTTTATCTTTATTTTTTTTTGCAACCAGCAAACTGCTTATTTTGCAATCAATGATTTACAAGTCTATACTATGTCAATAAAAGTTTGCTCCTGCAACTTAGTACATTATTTGCATAAATTCTGTGTCACATATTTTGACTTGTATATACTGTGAATGAATATCAGTTTGGTGTAGTGGTTAAGGGATCAAGCTAAAAACTGGGACACCATGAATTGTAATCCTGCCTTAGGTTCACAGCTAATTTGGGCCAGTCACTGTCTCTTAGCCCTAGGAAAGAGGCAATAGAAAGCCATTTTCAAAGTCTTGCCAAGAAAACCACAGAGACTTTTCCAGACAGTCACCAGAATCAAGACTGACTCAAGGCACCAAAGATAAATGAATAAATATAGAACAGTGATGGCGAACCTTTTAGAGACCGAGTGTCCAAACTGCAACCCAAAACCCATGTATGTATCATCGGGTGCCGGGTGGGCGTGGCCCATTGGGTGGGTGTGGCTGATTGGGTGGGCGTGGCTTCAGTGGTAACGGCAGACTGGGTGGGACTAAAAAGTTCAATCAATCAATTCCAACTTTGCGAGATCTTTTTTTTTCTCACTAGAAGTTGAAATTGATTGATTGAATCTTTTGTTTTTTTGCACATGGCGGCAGAGGCCTAAAGTGAAAAGGTTTTATAACCTTTATAACCTGAAGGCCTAGGACTGGGGCGACGGCGCGCGTGCCCACAGAGAGGGCTCTGTGTGCCACCTCTGGCACCCGTGCCATAGGTTCGCCACCACGGATATAGAACATTGGTTATATAGGTATAACTGACATATCAACAACAACAACAACAACAACAACAATAGAGTTGGATGAGACCTTAGAGATCTTCTAGTCCAACTCCCTGCTCAGGCAGGAAACCCTATACCATTTCAGACAAATGGTTGTCCAGTCTCTTCTTAAAAACTTCCAGTGTTGGAGCATTCACAGGTTGTTCCACTGATTAATTGTTCTAACGATCAGGAACTATACTATACTAAGATATAATATACTAAGATATACTATATATACTATATCTTAGTATAAACAGATGGTAGTCCAACGTTGTTGCTATTGTATCTATGAAAAGGGCAAGGCTTTTTTCACAAGAATGTTCCTGTAATCTTCTTAAATCTAAGAAAGCCACTTGTTCCTCATGATGAAATACAGATAAACCAACTCTTTAGGCTGAGAGAAATTAAACTAAGTTCTAGTTGCAATGAATGCTTTTATTATGACCAGGCAGAGAAAGCCAGGAGTGCTCATACTGTTTCTTATAACAGGCCTAAATTAAAACAATGACAACAACCCTTTGTTAAAGTGGTTAAGGCACCAGACTAGAAACGGGGAGACTGTGAAGGTAGATGTGTTGGGATAGTCATCGTAAGGTCGTCCATAGTGTTATTAGATATTACATTGCATCTGAAAAGGTCAAGTATGATTTACAATTCCTTTTTGTCATTCATATGTAACCTTTCTGGAGGCATGTAACCCATAACACTGCTGAGTTCAAATCTCATTTGCATTTTTTGGGCTGGGAGCCAGTGATCATTATAGTTGTGCATGCCAATAAAAGGTTCTTTGTTGTATCATTCGCTAAATACTCTGGTTTCTTATTTCAGTCGCCATTTTTCCTATGTTGAAGGAAAAGTCTTCATCAGGGTTCAGTCCAAACTGAATAAACAACATGGCGACTGCTTTAGAAAGAAGGTTGCAGTTTATTGAAGAGGAGAGCCAGACAGAAAGATGGCTCTGGAAGAAAAGAGAAAGAGCACATGTAGGGAGTGGGTTTTTATACCCTCTGGGGCTCTTGAGATTGTTTCCTGTTCCTGTTTGAGGCTTTGTATTTCCTGTGTCATCTACTTTGACCTGAGTCTGAGTGTGCCCCTTTGGCATCTGTGGTTTAATCCTATTATGTCTCCTGTCTTAGAGTTTGGGTGGGATATGTAGATTTTAGGTGTTTTTGTCTTCCTAAGCTTCTAGCTGGAGGGCTCCAACTTCCTGAATGGATTATTACATCTGCATTTCTACAGAGCTGGTTTCTGCTTGGGGGAGGGAGACTTGGGGCTATTAAGAAAAACTGGGCATGCTTTTCTGCCTCTTTAAGATCTTTTGAGGAAATATAATATTCTGCCCATTTAATATTTCCTTCTCTGGGAGGGCTGACTTCCCACACCTAGTTTCCATGACAGCTGATATGTCAAAGTCAGGGAAAAAGAAAAGGAGGACTTGGTTCTGTAGATCAACTATTGCTCTTGAGTGATGGGCTCTTGTGACCAGAGATGATGAATGCAATTAAACCTCTACCCAAGTTGAGCATTGCACTGAAACATTTCTTTATGAAGGCCAATTTTGCATGCTCAGTTACTTCAGGTTGTGGTACCATCTGTGGAANGTCAGTGTGATCCTTACCCTTAAAATAGAATGAAACCTGAACTTTATTTACAGGACATCTTTATTTAACAATGAAAGATGGAACATAAATGAAAATTTATGAAACAATCTTAAACTCTAATGGGAACCCATTGAAATCCAGCATCACGTTGAATAAAGTGTTGTAGAGCAGGGGTCTTCAAACTTGGCCCTTTTACGACTTGTGGACTTCAACTCCCAGAATTCCTCAGCCAGGCATGCTGGCTGAGGAATTCTGGGAGTTGAAGTCCACAAGTCATAAAACGGCCAAGTTTGAAGACCCTTGTTGTAGAGTAATAATTTGTCTATCATAAAAATTAGGTAATGAATTCACATCTGAAAAGAGAAGAACTATATTAAAATCATCAAATCTGCCTGGTTTTATCCAATATGCTGAGAAGAATGATATTTAACTACTGAGGCACATATTTTTCCAGGATAAGCAACACATTTTGCTACTTAGTGGTAAGATATGCAGGACAAGACATTGGCAGGACCAGGACCTTAGTGGTAAGGATGCAGGACAAGACATTGGCAGGACCAGGAGAAAATAACTATATAACATTTTCAATCAATTAATAAAAGAAGAGTTGACTTGAATAAGAAGACCAGACTATCCATATTGAACTGAACACCGCCCCTTAGAGTAGTTTCATTCAACAATGGTAAAATTGTTCATTTGCTTGCTTGAACGTGACTTTTTTCTGGAAATACATATGTACAACAGTGCTTACTGTATAATCATAAGCACAGTTTGCATCAACAAGAGTGAGAAAAATCCATATGTTTCAGAGAGAAGCAGCTCCAGATTGTTCTGGTTGCACAACAGGGCCAGCTGTTCAAACTTCCATCTATATGCAGACTCATCACTATCTCAAATGAGACCAATCACTGTTGTATCATCTGCAAACTTCAATACTTTAACAGAGGGATCCCTAGAGATGCAGTCATTGGTATATAGAGAGAAGAGCAATGGAGAGAGCACACAGCCCTGAGGGGTGCCTGTTCTAATTGGCCAGGTACACAGTGTGATTCTCCCTAGCTTCACCTGTTGCTTCCTATCTGTCAAAAAGCTAATAATCCACCTACAAGTATGGATAGCACAGTTAACTGAAACAGTTTAAAATGAAGAATTTCTGGAATTATGGTATTGAATGCCAAGCTGAAGTCTACAAGAATGGCCCATGCATAGGTCCCTGGGGATTCAAGATATTGCAAGATGTAGTGCAGTGCCATGTTGACAGCATCATCTCCTGATCTATTTGCTTGGTAGGCAAATTGCAAAGGGTCTAATACAGGGGTCTTCAAACTTGGCCCTTTTATGACTTGTGGACTTCAACTTCCAGAATTCCTCAGCCAGACAAGCTGGCTGAGGAATTCTGGGAGTTGAAGTCCACAAGTCATAAAAGGGCCAAGTTTGAAGACCCCTGGTCTAACAGCAGGTCTGTGATGATTTTCAGGTGAGTCAGCACTAATGTCTTAAAGCTCTTCGTAACTACAGATATCAAAGCAACCAATCTGTTGTCATTTTGCTACTTGATGGAGGGTTTCTTAGGCAATAGGATGATAGTAGAGCATTTGAAGCAAGTAGGTACATAACACATCTTTAGTGATTTATTAAAAATGTGGTTGAAGTTGCGGGCCAGTTGTTCAGCACAAAGGAAGAAGGAATCACTCGATCTGGTGCTTTCCGAATCTTTTGTCTATTAAATAGACCTCATACATCTTTTTTTAAGCTCACCAGATGGGGCGGCAGAGGGATGGAGATAGGCATGGGAAATTTGGCTCCTGTTGTTGTATTTGAGGTGGGGAAGGTAGCGGTAGATGACAATGACCTCCTCTCAAAACTACAGTAGAACACATTCAGGTCATCTGCCAGTTGACAATTCTTCAGAAAGGGAGGGAGGTCTGCTGTAATCAATGATGTTCTCCTGGCTTCTCCACACATTTGCTGGTTCATTATCTGAGGACTGATTTTTCAGTTCTTATTACAAAATCCGCACTTTATTTTTTTTTCTAGAAAGTCATAGTGACTCTCTCTGAACCACCTAACCTGCTTTAACAATGGTAAGTGAGAACCTTCTGATGAGTATACTTTTAATTTGTCAAGGTTATGCAGAAGGGAAAGAAAAGGGGAATTCAGGGATCAAGATGATAATAACAATAACAATAACAACAATAACAATAACAATAACAATAACAATAACAATAACAATAACAATAACAATAACAATAACAATAACAATAACAATAACAATAACAATAACAATAATAATAGAATTGGAAGGGACCTTGAAGGTCATCTAGTCCAGCCCCCTGCTCAGGCAGGAAACCCTATACCATTTCGGACAAATGGCTGTCCAGTCTATTCTTAAAAACTTCCAGTGTTGGAGCATTCACCACTTCTGGAGGCAGGTTGTTCCACTGGTTAATTGTTCTAACTGTCAGGAAGTTTCTCCTTAGTTCTAGATTGCTTCTCTCCTTGATTAGTTTCCACCCGTTCTTCTTATTGTACAATTTCCTGTATAGAATTAGTGGATAAGAGGAGTAATTGTCTACTACTACAGGGTCATCTCTTAGAATTAAGTGATGTTATAAATAATTCACATGCCCCTGCCCTCAATAAGATCTCTGCATTATAGATTTATGAGACAAATCCACTTGGTCTAAAGTAGATCATCCAGCTAGAATCAATCCGTTAAATAAGGTGGGATTTCAAAGGGACTGCAGTTGCCAGGTTAGATTAAAACCTCAACTAAAAGTGCATTTCGCAGATAGAGGTAAGAAAGCTTTTCATCCAATTCTCTTTCTTTGAGGCCTAGCGGGAAGTTAATCCAACAATTAGAAATTACAGATACTACTCTCAAAAGTGTGAAATAGTTGAAAAAATCTTCTAAATGATTATATTAATAAGTATTGACTCTCTACAATCATCTATATTTTTGGCCAACAAAGCTAGAAAGTGGGAGACTGTGGGTTCTAGTTCCGCCTTAGCCATGAAATCCAGCTGGGTGGCCTTAGGCCAGTCACCCTCTCTCAGCCCAACTCACCTCACTGGGTTCTTTTTTATTATTATTATATTTTTATTTTTAAACCAACAAAACAAAACAAAACATAGCACACATACACACACGGTATATACTCCTCCCTTTTTTAACAGCAATTTCGTAACAGTAATCTTCTATTATTTACATTTTCCCCCCTTATTCTTCATTAGAATATTTATCCTTGTTGCCCCGTTGTTTCTTATTTGCATTTTTCTTCCTTCATACTCTACTTCATACTAAGAATACTACATATTATTATTACTATACATTATACACACATTTTCCACTTTTGACCTTTCCATATTTATTCTCCTCTATTATTTCTAGTCTCCAACCAGTCATACCACTTNTTGTTCCATGTTAGATAATACTCTGTGTCTTCCTTTTCTTTTATCTCTTTTGTTAATTTGTCCATCTCAGCACAGTCCAGGATTTTTCTTATCACTTCTTCCTCTGATGGTATATTCTCATTTTTCCAGAACTGTGCGTATGCTATTCTTGCTGCCGTTGTTATATGTAAAATTAAGTACCGTATTTCTTTACTATATTTCCTGTTTAAAATACCCAGCAAAAAGATCTCTGGTTTCACCTCACTGAGTTCTTGTTGGTGTGGGGAAACCAGAAGGAAGAAGGTGTGTTGGATACATTCGCTGCCTCACGTTATTTGTAAAAATAATAAAGGTGGGATACAAATAAATAGATAAATAAAATAAAAGGAACCAAAATTGAAATCAAAAAGTAAAATAAAAAGTAGCCACTGAGAACTCTTATAGATACACTAATCCCAAATTGTGCTTATTCATACTATCAAGCAGCCATGTTTGATAGTAAAGCCAGGTTTTAGTTCCATGTGAAAAGCCAGCAGTATCAGGCAAGTCTGATTTCTGGAGGGGATGATGTTCCAGAGAGGACATCGGAAAAGGCTCTGCTTAGTTAATCAGTCTCTCTGACCATGCTCAGTTATCAGCATCTTCTAGATCAGTGTTTCTCAACCTTGACAATTTTAAGGCATGTGGACTTCAACTCCCAGAATTCCACAGCCAGCATTGCTGGCTGTGGAATTCTGGGAGTTGAAGTCCACATGCCTTAAAATTGTCAAGGTTGAGAAACACTGTTCTAGATTTTAGCTGACTAAACTGTCAAATGTGGTGTCTAAATTCATCCATTTATATAAATCTGGCACAAGTAAGATACTTTAATAATTTATTACTCTATTATCGTTTTAATGATAATGTACGTAACTCCCGGACAATTGTTTGAAGTACCATAAAAGCCACTTTGAAATGAGAATGCATTAAATAATATTAAAAAAAAACCCTTTTCCTGTTAAATAAAAATAATTAAAACTATAACACAAAGAACATGGGGCAAAGTCCATGTTAAAAAATAATAATAAAGGAATTAGAATTAAAAGTCCTTGACTATCAGAAGATAGCTGATGGATTTATGTTAGACACAAATTTTATGGACATCATAAAGGAAAGTGTGGGAAATAGTTTACAAATAAAAAAGAAACAGATCTTTGATTAGATGCCAGTGACACCAGAATAACTAATATGCTAACTTTAACTTTTTTTTTTAAAAAAAAAAATTCTATTAAAGAAGTTTTTTGCAAAGTAAAAATGATACAAATTTTAAGAAAAAGGAAATGAAGAAAAGTGATAAGTAAATGGTCTATTTCTTTCTAGAAATAGGCAAAATCATAAATCAAATAACTTGTGCTCACATCTTGCACCACTCAATACATTCCTGTATTAAGAAATATTCTCAATGCAGAAGTATTCTCTAAAAATAAATCTTGTTGACTGCTGCCCAACTGCACATGGTTAAACAACAGAAAAACAAAACGATGGCTTTAGTGAACAGGTTTGAGAATAACTCCTGTATTGACATAACAGAAAGGTGAAACAATATTCTTCAGTTTTCTTCATGTCAAGTTAAAGCCAATGCATTTTTCAATATTTGGCCTGAATTATATAATGTTGACCAGGGAAATTATGGCAGTCTTCTACATGTTGAATATATTAACATATGGAAGTGGTTTTAATGTAATAATGAATATTGGTTTTGTGATCCTTTACATACACATATACAAATGCACATACAAGACCCAGTCTGATGTTGTGGTCAAGGCATCAGGCTAGAAATTGGGAAACAGTGAACTCTAGTTACAAGGTCAGCTGTGTGACCTTGGGCTAGTCACTTTTTCTCAGTCTGAGGAAGTAGGCAATTGCCAATTTTGCCAAGAAAATGGCAGGGACTGATCTAGGCAGTGGCCAGGAGTCAAAAACTGGCTTGAAGGCACAACACACACACACACACACACACACACACACACACACTTGTGTGTTTTCATAATGTAAAACTCTGTGTTTGGATATTGTAAAATTAGCAAGTAAATAAAAAGTAGTTAAAAATCAACTTGACCTCCTTGATATTCTGACTCCTGGATATAGCGTTGCTGAGGTTTCAGGTAAGAGTTTGAAAGCAATATGTTTGTGTGTTCTTGATATAGAGCAATAGACAGCTTTACCCCATAATTTGGTAGCAGACAGGATACTCAATTTGTATTTTTAAAATAGAATAGAATAGAATAGAACAGGGTAGAGTAGAGTAGAGTAGAGTAGAGTAGAGTAGAGTAGAGTAGAGTAGAGTAGAGTAGAGTAGAATAGAATAGAATAGAATAGAATAGAATAGAATAGAATAGAATAGAATAGAATAGAATAGAGCTGGAAGAGACCTTGGAGGTCTTCTAGTCCAGCCTCCTGCTGGGTGACTGTATTGATAGTTTAAAAGCTCATTGAGCATGTCAGTGCAGTGGGTAAGGTGCTGGGCTTGTACTGGGCTCTCCGGTTTTAAGCCCACTTTCGGCCATTGAACATCACCAGGTGATTTTAGACCAGGGGTAGGCAACCTTGGCTCTTTTATGACTCGTGGACTTCAACTCCCAGAATTCCTGAGCCAGCCATGCTGAGGGGAAAGGGAGAGGTTTCCAAGCTGAGCCATGCTGGCTCAGAAATTCTGGGAGTTGAAGTCCACGAGTCATAAAGAGCCAAGGTTGCCTACCCCTGTTTTAGACCAATGCCACTTCCTCAGCCACATTTATTTCTCAGGGTTACTGTTTTAGATAGAATTTAGAGAACAAAGTGCTTTACATCATATCCTCAGCTTTCCTGGAGAAAAGGTGTGATAAGTCAAACAAACAAACAAAGAAACCACAGTGGCCTGTTTAATATCTTATACTCAATTGTAAACATTCCTTACAAACCAAAATAGTTAGCACATTTAGTGCTAAGTTAAAACCAAGTTAAAGTTAAACTTCTTTTTAACTTAGTGTGATCTGTGAGCCCAAACAATTTTTTTCCTGTTTCCCTGCCTTAAAAAGTATATATCCAACCTATTTTCCTGAGAGAGAAACGAGAATTTTCAATTGCATGTCCAGAGGGAGAAAAAAAAAATATCACTGGATATCAAGAATGTGAATGTGGCTTTCTGTCTCATGTACAAACAAATTGGTCAAATAAACAATTTCCTTCTTCCTAATTATTCTGAGCATAGGCACGCTTATCACAATATCAAAATCACTAGACATTTCCATTGCACTTCCTGGCCTGAAGATATATGCCTGTGATGGCGAACCTTTTAGAGACTGAGTGCCCAAAAACTGGCCCTGCCCCCGCTCCACTCCCTTCCTTGCCCCCCGCTCCGCCCTCATCCCCCGCCCTACCTGCCCACAGGGCCACTCACCACCTCCAGGGCCTGCCACAGATTGCTCAGGCAGCATCAACTGTGCATGATGGGGTGTGAGGGCAGAGTCTTGTCTACACTGCCTGGCTGCCATGTTCTTGGCTGTGCTGCTCCACGTGGACCATGCTCAGGGGCGACTCTCCTTCATGGGGGCTGCTGGAGAGGAGGGGATCATGGAGGGAGGCGAGGCTGGGGCAATGGCACGTGTGCCCACAGAGAGGGCTCCGAGTGCCGCCACTGGCACCCGTGCCATAGGTTCGCCACCACTGATATATGCTTTACTAACATAGATCATTCCCATTTCCTGCGACTGAATGTTCTTGGAATGGGATGCTAATACATCCTGACAGACTTATTCACAGATCTCTCTGCATGTTTTAGCGTCTCCGAGTCACACCACCTAAGATACAAAGTCCGTAACTTTAAATCACTAATTAAAAAATCCACTACTTTTATTGAAGTAGATTTATCATCAAAACCACAAGGATTGAAGGTACAGACAGAAGGCTTTCTACATGTATGGAGCTATGGCCAACAGTGGGGGAAAGGGAGGGACAACATAATAAAATAAGCATTAGTGGGATGCAGGAAGGGAAAAAAGCCCTGTGTAAATCCTGTCTGTAGGATAGCAATTTAGCTTCTTGAGCATCTGCCTCCTATAGAAGGACAGACATAGTGGCAATTAAAATTAAACTCATTGATTTTAATACACCTTAGTAACAGAGATTGATCGTATAGAGTGCTGTTGACTGCACATCGAGAAATAATTTAGGATCCAGTTTAAGACAAAGTTTATAATCCTTGTTTAATGGATTTTACTACTTTAGGCTATACAGTGCTGTAAAAATGATTAAAATGTTCTCTCTCAATGTAATCAATAAAACTTCCTGCTGTAAAATTGGTTCAGTTCCAGAGACTCCTCCAGGTAGCTTTGCAATGCTGTGTTTGTAGAATTTCAAATAAGCAATTTATCATTATTTCTATACACAGGATTCATTAACCACCTCATCCGTCAGCTTATTAGTACTGAAGTCAGCCAACCAACCTAAACAAAAGGTCACCTCCTAATAAACAGCATAGTTAGGCCAAACAATACATCAAAACTTTAGCAGAGATATGGAAGGACTAATGTGGTATATTTGGATTATGGATCAGAGCAATATGGAAAATATGGAGAAATGATTTTTAGCAATGTGCAAACTGGCGTGAATTAAGCTAGGCTAATGAATGGGTCAAATCACTTATTGTAATGCAAGAACATACTATAATAAAAAAATAAATTTCCAGTGAAATGCTGCTTTTTGAGCACTGGAAAATGTGATTTGCAAAGTTCAAGAATTAAAAAAAAACACCATTTACATCAGGGTAAAATATAATCATGGCTTTGAACGATGTAATATCATGAATTCTGTGTTTTTCTTTTAAAGTCTTATTTCCACTTCAGCACTTCAGTAATTGTATTTATTCAGGTAGGTTCACACCTGAAATGAAAATGCCAATAGATATTTGTGTTGCACATACTCCATTGGTATAGTGATTTCACATGGCACCAAGGTTCAAAACCTTGGTCCTAATCCTATTTCAACTATTCTACAAATCTGTAAAAATCTGGAATACAATTTTGCATTCTTATCAAATGCTACCATTCTTTTATCCATCACAACCCAGTACACAATCCATATGAAATAAAATATTTCAATTTCACACTTAATCCCAAGTATTCTGCTTAACTAGTTCAGAGGTTTCTTCCCTGGCTTATTTTCACATGGCTGGTCAACATTAAGTCTTAACCAAAAGGCAGTGCCAAGGCCAATATGATGCCAAATCACAAATATATTCTCTCTGACTTCCAATAAATAAATAAAAAAGTTTTCTTCTAATCAGTTTCGCATGGGTGCTGTTAACATTGGAAATGACCCAAATTTTCTAATATCTTTTTCCCTTTTAAAATTAACTGGTTCCAAATTAGCATGGAGGAAATCTGATTACAAATTAGAATGCCCGATTCCGGAAGTTGCTATTTGACAAATAGATAATAAACCATAATGATCTGAAATACAGATATTTTACACATCTATCTATAAGACATATGCTGCCTTATAGCCTGATTCAATATAGTTGTTGAGACTCTAGAAAGAGTATAGAGAAGAGCAACAAAGATGATTAGGGGACTGGAGGCTAAAACATATAAGGAACGGTTGCTGGAATTATGTCTAGTTTAATGAAGAGAAGGACGAGTGGGGGGGGACATGATAGCAGTGTTCCAATATCTCAGGGGCTGCCACAAAGAAGAGGGAGTCAAGCTATTCTCTAAAGCCCCTGAAGGCAGGACAAGAAGCAACGGATGGAGACTAATCAAGGAGAGAAGCAACCTAGAACTAAGGAGAAACTTCCTGACAGTTAGAACAATTAACCAGTGGAACAACCTGCCTCCAGAAGCGGTGAATGCTCCAACACTGGAAGTTTTTAAGAAGAGACTGGACAGCCATTTGTCCGAATGGCTATAGGGTTTCCTGCCTGAGCAGGGGGTTGGACTAGATGACCTCCAAGGTCCTTTCCAACTTTTATTATTATTATTATTATTATTATTATTATTATTATTATTATTATTATTATTATTATTATTATTATTATTATTATTATTATTATTGTTTTTGTTGTTGTTGTTGTTGTTATTATTATTATTATTATTATTATTATTATTAATGTAGTGATTCATTGACCCCGTGCTACTCCTATCAAATAATATAATTGATTCGGTACATCAGTATATCCCTCCCATAGTGAAGATCAGAAACACATGAATGCAACATTCAGATGAGCTTTTATTTATTAAACTCAGTATTGGAAAGCTGAATAACAAAAATGAGCAAATACAGATAGGAGCTTCAGCTGGTACAAAGTGTAGCAGCACGAGCAGTCTTTTCACTTTTTTTTTGTAAAATAAATGATGACATGGTGTAATATTTATTTATTTATTTTATTTATTTAATTTAATTTATATGCCGCCCTTCTCCCGACGGGACTCAGGGCGGCGCACAACATACTTAAAACCAAAACATATATACAATCCCCCCCTTAAAACCGAATTAAACCAAATTTAGAGTTGCGTCTTTCAAATTCCTAAAAAACCCAATATAAAATCCACCCTAGGTCAGGTCCACTCATGTGTTGTTGTTTATCTGAGTTTGTATTTACTGGCTTTTTTACTACTGGTAAGGACCAGATTATTATTTTTTTTTACTATGTCCTGATACATAGAACCATAGAATTCAAAGAGGGTGCGCCTTTTTTCTTCTTCACATGACTGTATTAGAATATTTGAGAAAAAATAGTATCAGAATTGATTAGTGGTATGCTGCATTTCACTTATTAATTCCTTGGATTTCAGATACCATAAGAAGAGAATTGTAAGAGCAAAATTTGGTCTCAGTATTCATTTCTGTTTTATTTAAATTGTCAAACCTGCATATTACTTTTGGCTGGTTTCTATTGGCAGGAGTAAGTTCAGATGGAATATTCATGTAATTACACCTGTAAGTTGTTCTATTGGCAGGAGTAAGTTCAGATGGAATATTCATGTAATTACACCTGTCTTTGGTAACCAATGAACATCTCACTGTATATAATATAATGAGTTAATACAATATTGTCTTGAGATTAAACTGCGTGCAAAACCATATGTATCATGCATTTATGCAGTTTTGCTTGATATTTGTTCTGTAAAGCAGGGACAACATCAATGTGAAATGTTTTTTAATACATGCTTCCTGAGTGACATTTCGACATTTCTCAAGTCAGTGTTGTGAGTTCACTTTCACCCCTTTGTATGTACACGTAATAGGCTGAGCTTGGATCCCAATGCTACTTCTATCTTCTCACTTGTTTTGAACAGCCTCATGAATACTGACTTTTCCAAAGCTATCTTTATGCTAAATATAGATATAAGTATTCTGAGAATATTGCTGGGAAATCTCATAATTGTGAATTATGTAACTCAGACATGTCAAACACAAGGCCCAGGGGCCGGATGCGGCCTGTGAAGTGGTTTCATGTGGCCTGCGAAGCCATCCTGGAAACAGTGAGGGAATGGCCCCTGCTGCCTTGGCCCTGGCCCAGGTCGGCTGGGAGCCAATGTACAATTTTGTGGTGGCCATCTATGCTGAAAGGCATTCAGTCTTAGCTCCACAAGGCCGTCTAGAAACAGCGAGGAACCAGCCCCTACCGTGTCGGCCCCACCCCCTGGGTGCATGTTGAGGAGGTGTTACCCTTTGTGAAAAATGGAGAAATGGACCATGTCTTGGCGCTTGCCCCGGTTCCACCCCCTTCTGCCAGAGACCCTCAGATCTGTCCCACTCCTGCCCATGCCCTCATAGGCACCCTTGACGCGAACGATGTAGAGCTGGCCATGCCCACCCAGTAGGCCACACCCACTCCATCCACACCCACCCAGTAGGCTGCACCCATCCTGGCCACACCCACCCACCTCCCCGAGGGCGACCACAATGTTGATGCGGCCCTCAATGAAATTGAGTTTGACACCCCTGATGTAACTGAAAAAAATCTGAATCATATTTTTCTCAATTAATGTTGGAGATACCATTCACTCTTATACCTCAAATTATTACTTTGAATTTTCTTCTAATAACAGTGTTACACTTCTATAGCTCCATGTAAATTATTGATCAGGATATGAGTGTAGACTCTGGGGGGGGGGGGGGGAAGAGGCAGAGCAGTGACTTATTCAGAGAGACAAAGATCACAAAGGAGTGCTAAAATTAAAAAATGTAATATATTACACTTCTTTATAATAGAATTGTATTGTCCTAAAATATAGCTCAAAATGTATTGACTTAAATATTGATTTGATTTAAACTCATAATAAAATGCATGCAGTATCTGATAGCTTAGGTTACCAACATTACATTACCAAGATAGCATGGGTACTGCCAAAAGTGGCTTGCTATTCCATGCCACTTTACCACTGTAACATGTGTGGATTATTTACTGACTAGAACTCAAATCATTTTAGAAGAAATATTTTAGAATTGACTGTTTAAATTTAGAAATCAAAAAGTTAAAGAAAATCCATTGTCTCTGAATGAAAGTCTTTCTATTATTGATGAACAACCTTGCTGAAGCCTATAAGCATACATAATTTATGTATAATGGTTCTACACAAATGCATTGTATTGGTATTGCTAAATAAGCATCTTGCCTAGTGTTAATACTGTATCTCTGCATAAAATATTATTGCACCTATTTTTTCTGCTTTTCTTTGTTTTTTCCCCATTTTCCCAAAGTGATGCATCTTTCACAGATACTTTATGACACTATGATGAAGTATTCTTCAGCTCTAGCAGCTGAAAAACTGATTATGTCCTTCTTCACTTTCTAAGGCTACTGGTGTTATTGAATCTAATTTGATTTTCCATTCCTTCCAAATTCAGCAAGGAGCAGATTATTCTTTTATTGAAGCAACTGCTAGCCTTAGACATTTTATTCCATATATCCACACATTTTTATTTTTGACAGCTACATACCGTATTCCATTCTGCCCTACCAATATTCTAATGTTCTTCTATCTGAATATTTGTCATGTTTTATTTGAGAATTCATCTGCAACTGAAAAAGAGAAGAACAATGTTTTTCAATACACAATTTAGTATTAATGAACCCCAAAGTGTTTTGAAATGTTGTACAAATAGCATTCAGCAGGATTGTTAAGCATTCTGAAAAAAGGGGCACTCTTTTAGATAAAAGTTTTTTAATCAACATTTTTATAAGCAACATTGTCTGTACTGGAACTAATCCAAACTGCTGTGTTTCATAATAAGAAAAGTAATCTTCCTACAGTACTCCCATGATTGAGAAACATAGTATTTTTTCCAAATCCTTTTCTACAGGTTGATCTCTTCATCAAAAGAGGATTGTATGACTCAAGCACATACAGTAATTGCTTTGAAACTTACCAAATTTGGTACGCAATGCATTTTGACGTGAAAATTTTGTCCAGGTACTCATTTGTTTGGTATCAATGCACAAGCTAAAACCTGCTGATGTCGGCTGCCTTGTGACTCACCTCATTATTCCTTATGGGAAAAGATTGTTGGTACTCATCATTTTTGGTATTCATCTCCTCTCCAGGAACCAATTAACGATGAATATTGAGGAACCATTGTATATTAACAATATAACTGGATCATCCATTATTATTTTCATACTTTTCCTGGCTTTTTAGGTAATCCTCTACCATAGTCTTCCAAAACATAACATTTTGTTATATTTTATATATTTATATTATACTGTTATATTTTTTTTTGTGGATTTTGCTAGACCAGGCTGTTTCATTCACAATGCTAGAATCATTCATTATCTATCAACTTCTAGAACCTGGTTCCTCCTCCTTTCATTTGAAGGTTTGTATAAGAAAGGATATTCTAAATAATTTTTAGAGAATGAACATGCTTGGATCACACAAATCTCCATCTATGTTAACAGTAATCCACTGAGTTGGTAGATGTCCTCAAGCTATTCCTTCTCTAAGCTGGGATTTGGCTCTGCGTATTCCCATCTAAACCCTTTTCAGGATCCCAGCTTGGTCATGCTATCTATTTAGTAATATGTATGCAGCGAATAATAACAAATAAAGTCTGTGTGATTTAATATTTAATCCAATGTTTTCCCCTGAATGGCAAACTGGAGAATTCTTTTCTTACTGTATTCACAAAATTAGTCATCTCTGTATTTCTGCTATAGATAATTTTTAATCCTATTGTCAACTTATATACTACATGTACACACTGCTTTAAATTAGAAATGCAGTGATTTTATATTCATTCCTAAGAGAACAAGGTTTTTTTAAAAAGCAACCCAAAGGCATTAACAAATTTGAAAGATCTACAAATTTGCTTAAGGTTACTTATATTTTTTGTGTTGCCCCTTTAGGAGAAATGGATCTTGCATAGCTTCCACTGTGTTTTTGTCTTCTTTTCCTTGGGAATCACTACTATAAATATGCTGAAAGATTGTAATTACTTCTGCAGCAGCCACTGTGAACTGATATTTCAGTGTTACTTTTACCAGTCTGAACTGATATGTGGCATATGTCTTTCATTAATTTTTTGCTCATCGTTGAACAAGTTTTGCTCTTGAAAATAATGTTTCCAGTAAGTTTGAATGTGTTATTGCAATTAAAGTAGAATATGCTACATTTATTTCCATAATTGTTTCCACAGATTGGGCTTCAGTGATCATGCAATAAAAGTTACTCTTTTAGACTGTAATTCCAGAATGATATTATTTAATATTAATTGGAAATCCTTATCCAGACCTTCTACTTCATCTGACCAATTTGTATGTGGCCCCTGAATTTTTTTTTTGGGGGGGGAATAGATATTGTAGAGTAATGTTAGCCAAGTTGGTGAATCATCAATGCTCATTTTCTCACTGATTATGTATATTCCCAAAATAAAACAGGATTAATGTAATTATATCAATTTGAATCTGTCCCAAACCCTTAGAACATTAGATGAATTTTCCACCTCTAGTATTATTGATATGGTATTGCCAGTGTACCAAACCAGTGCACCAAACACAAGTAATTTAATGATCTTAGGTCCATGCCATGAAGGGCTTTAAAAATGATAACCAACACCTTGAACTGGAAGCAAACCAGGAGTCCATGCAGCTCATGAAACATGGGCCAATGTAGGGGTCTCAAAAGCTGCCCACACTACCACACTCTGCATCAGCTGTAACTTCTGAATGCTCTTCAAGCATAGTCCCATGTAGAGCCTGTTGTAATAGTCCAAATGCAAGATGACTAGGATTTGAATGACTGAGTGCAGGGACTCCTGATCCAGGAAAGGCCACAGCTGGCGTACCACCTGAATTTGTGCAAAGGCTCTCCTAGCCATGACTGCCACCTGCTCTTTGAGCAAGTTGCAAGTCCAGGAGAACCCCCCAAGTTGCAGACAGGATCTGTCTAGGATAGTGCCACCCTTTCCAGAACCAAAAATGTCAAAGTTCCAGCTCTTGGAGCGCCATGCACCCAAAGCCATTCGATCTCAACAGGCTTCAGTCGAAGACCGTTGTCCCCCATCTAGTCCCCCACAGCCTCCAGGCACTGCGAGAGGGCAGCAACAGCAATATTTCCACGATGGAAATATAGAGTTTGGTATCATCAGTGGGCAGCAGATACTTCAACCCATGGTGAAGGATGATCTCACCCAGCTTCATATAGATGTTAAAAAGGAGTTGAGAGAGTACCCAGCCACAAGAGAGCGGTCATGGCTAGATCTTTCACTCTGGCCTTGGAGAAAGAAACCAAAGCAGTGCAAGATGGCCCCAAAGGATACCATGGTCAATGGTATTGAAGGCTGCTGAGAGTTCAAGGAGAGCAAGGATGATTGCCCTACTCCCATCCCACTTTCACCAGAGATCATCATCATAAAATAGAGGAATACTGTATGAGGAGAAAATGGAAAGCGACCTCCGAGTATGCTACATTGCATGTGATCATACGCAATAGCAAATGTGAATGAAAGACACTTAATAGCAATGTTACACAAGACCTGTGTGTATCATTAACAAAGTTGTATGCAGCCAAAATTGTGATATTCATTCTCTCTGACTTATATTAGAATACTGTAATCAAGTTATTTATTTGATTACCGCTATTTTCATAATGCAGAAATACTAATACTAATATCCTAATACTAATGTATCTCAAGTTCTCAAACTTGGCTGGCAGTCTGTTATCTATTTTCTGTGGATTAAGCTTCATTCAATTAAATTAAGCTTCCTTGAAATGTTTTAAAGATTCAGAGATTCGTACTGAGTGTATGAATGTAACTTTGTAGCAAAACAGAAATGGCTTCCCAGCACTATTTTTTCCTTCCTTCCTTCCTTCCTTCCTTCCTTCCTTCCTTCCTTCCTTCCTTCCTTCCTTCCTTCCTCCCTCCCTCCCTCCCTCCCTCCCTCCCTCTCTCCTTGACTCTTCTTCAAAATCAGTCCAAATTAATAGGTATTGACATCTGCAGTGATGCTTAATGCACAAACTTAATAATGATCTTAAACTAATTCTAAGTGGTCATAATAATGATTACCCTAAGAAATATTAAATCCAATTTTTCTCTTCTTAAAATTGTCATTTTCATCAGAATGCCATAGAAGCAACTTATGACCCTTTTTTCTTCAACTCATGGGTGTACATACTAGATTGTATTTTCTAAGGAAAATTATGAATAATTCAATGTACCAGTTATTTTCATGCAGATTTTATATGAATGACTTAAAAACATAGTTTAGCTACAATTGTTGATTAGCACTTATTCAAACATGAATTATTAAATTTTAAGATAAAAATTATAATATAGTAACAATACCTTGTTGCAGAAAAATGACTATGCTGCAGGAAAAATAATTTATTTTGGAAAATAGGTTTGAGAACAAAGTAAAATTAAGTGTCTTCGATGCATTGCACAAATACAATAAAGAAAAATTTAAAATTTTTGGTTTATAGAGACATTGAAAGATATTGAAAAAAGAAAGTACATGTATGATATAACTCAAAATGGAAGCATAATCCATTCTGGTTGTCCAGCTGTAGAGGAATCTGAGCATTGTATAGTTGCTAAGCAACCACAAAATAAATTATGAGTTTCCATTTAAACTAGTGATGTTCTAATCAAACCTGCTTTTTTCTTTTTTTTTCTTTTTTTTCTTTTTTTTAAAGAAAGAATATTATTTTTTAAAATAAGAATATTAATAGGAAAAAAATATTTCTGAGTTTTTTAAAGTAGAAAATGTAATTTTTTTCACAGATTAATGCAATTCTTGCATCCATCTTGATCACAGATTAATGCAATTGTTGCATCAACCTTGACTTTAAAATGATTGAATATTGTGTATTTGTGCCCTGTTTTTCACTGAATACTATTACCCATATTCTGAAAAGCTCTATGGTTTATATATTTCAATAACATCCTAAGGGAAAATAAAAGGAAAAAACTCCCCCCATGAACCTTTTTCAGATTAGAAAAAGAGGGCAGCAGGGGTGCTGCATAATGATGGATACCTGTGAAATGACAAATAATAATAACAATAAAGCTAGCAATTGTATTAATACCAACATGTTCTATAACTTGACAACAATAAAACAATATACTACTATTTTTTTCTAGACCCCTTTGAGAATGACATAAGAAAACACAAGTCACTTTTGCATGAAGGAACAAAACAAAACACAAAACACATTTTAGAACTTGGAAAAAAATAGATTTTTACATATTGTTAAGGTAAAAAAAATGGTGACTTGGACCATCTTGTTCAACAGATGCAAAAGGCCCATATTATTGCTCCTGGGCTGGCCAAAGTGGTTGAACCAGAACTGAAATGTGAGTAAGGACATAACTCTGGACTATCTATGTACAATTTCTTTGAGGAGCTGAAAGCATGGCCCTTTTCTCATTGTATTCTCAGAATAATGTTATGGAAAAGGTTAGCTAATGATATATTTTTGGATTGCCGAGTGAACTTTTCTCTGGTGACATTTCAAGATGTGGCAAGGCAATTTTATAACAAAATTCTCATGAAAATGATTTGTTTATGCATAAAGTTTTTGAATCCCTAACAAATAAACTAGAACAATTAGACTAAATCATTCATTTGAAAGAGATACCATAACCTAGTCTCTGTACATCAAAAGTATTACTTAATTTTAAGGTCCCGCTCAAATCAAAAATATTTTTGTGATTGCTATTGAAAATAATGTGTTTCAGATGGACACAGTTTTTGCCCCCATTGAACATCCATTAAGACAGGGGTCCTCAACCTTGGCAACTTTAAGACTTGTGAACTTCAACTCCCAGAATTCCTCAGCCAGCAAAGCTGGCTAAGGAATTCTGGGAGTTGAAGTCCACAAGTCTTAAAGTTGCCAAGGTTGAGGACCTCCTGCATTAAGAGAAAGGTTTATTTTATTTTATGTATTTGTATCAGACCTTTATTATTTTTATAAATAACTCAAGGCAGTGAACACATCTTCCTCCTCCTATTTTCCCCACAACAACAACCCAATGAGGTGAGTTGGGCTGAGAGAAGGTGACAGGCCCCAAACCACCCAGCTGACTTTCATGGCTAAGGCTGGAATTAGCCTTCTTTGTAGCCTGGTGTCTTAATCATGAGACCAAACTGATTCTAGACCAAATTTGCAGACTAAGACTATTAGATTCAAAACATTATGCAAAATAACTGAATAAATGAACATATAAGATATTTGTGTAAGGTAAAATGTACAGTATATAACAGCTACGGATTCTAGGATATTTCTTGCTTTACTTCACAAGCATTGATGGAATTGATTCAAACTTTGAGTCCTTTCCTGAAGATTTTAAAAGGCACGACAAAATGTTAGACCTGAACAGAATTTTACAACACAATTAATCCAGCAGTCCCGAACTCTTTTAGGCTAGTAGATTCATTTGGATCTTTAGAACATGTTGTGAGTTCTGTCTCAAAACAGCTACCATTTTCAGAATGATTGATATGTTGGTAGTGGAATGAGACAACTTGCTAGAGCCCCCCCCCCCGAACATCCATTAACAAGAAAGTAAATAGGTAAAGACCAGGTAAAAAAATAATCTGATTATGAGAATATGCACATTTAAAAGAAGAAAACAGGATTTTCTTATTTAAATAAATACTTTCTAAGAGGGGAAGGAAATCTTGCAGATATTAAATATGGTTATGTATCCACCCACCATGTTGTAGACTTCAGGGTTAATACAGTGTTGTTGTTTTTGCTATAGTGTGGTATCAATTGCCAGACTGGACATGTAAGAAGTAATGCTCTTGTTTGTTTTATTGATTCTGCACTCTGAAGTAATATATGAGTTGACAGCTTCCCATTTTAGCTAGTTACCCTAGCAGATTATATCATTTTTAATTTATCCTAGGTGTCATTTTGTGGGACCTGGCCAACAAAGCTAAAATCCTTTTACAGTGATCTAATATTCATGATCCTGATGCTATTTTCTTATTAAAAGAAAAACAACCTGCCACTTTCCTGCAAAGTGTAATTTCTTTCTTGTCAAATGTGTATTGATTTTTCTTTTCTCAAAACATGATCTCCACAATGTGGAAAGCCTGTAGAATGATTTACCCTCATATTGCAATATAAGTAATCTACAAGGATTATACATACCATTATGTATTTGTCTCCTACCCTTTCAGGATCTTTGTGATATGGATATCTGAACATTAAATAATAGATTAAAGATTAAAAAAAAACCTTCCAAAATATGGGAGTGTGAACAGAACAAGTATGCCTTTTGAGTTCAAATATGGTGAGCAATGGAGGTCAGGCCAAAACCCAGTAAAACAGGCAGAATTCACCAAGACTAGTTCATATAAAGTAAAATTGAGGAACATGTGATCCTGGTGTTAGTGATCATAACTTCCAGTGGGCTGCATTAACAGAGGCATAGAGTCAAGATCATGTGAAATACTAGTACTGCGTTATAAAGCGTTAGTAAGACCACACTTAGAATACTGCATCCAGTTTTGGTTTTATAAAAAGAGTGCAGAAAAGAGCAACAAAGATGATTACATGGCTGGAGGCTAAAATATATGAAGAACAGTTGTAGGAAAAGAAGGAAATGGGGAAACATGATAGCAGTGTTCCAATAGTTGAAGGGGTCCTACAAAGAAGAGGGGGTCAAACTATTTTCCAAAGCAGCAAAAGACAAGACAAGAACAATGGATGGAAACTAATCAAGGAGTTACCATCTCTGATACATCCATTATTTGGCCAAGTATCCCCTACAGAAAGATTGAAATTAGATTGCACTGAAGAGATTTTTTTCTACATCTCAAAAAGAATAATTAAAGAGATGGAAATTTCAAGTTAAACACCTTCATCATTGGATAGAACTGCTTGAGGAATTTCCTGGAGATTTGGAGGAGGAGTGGATTGTTTGGAGATGTTTAAATAGACTGTGCTCTGGTTTGGCTAGAACTAAAGATCACATGTCAAAATGGGGGTTCCCCTCTGAAGATAAGGATATTTACTGTGAATGTGCCACGATTCAAACAAGTGTCAGAAATATCCTGCCATCAGTGCGGCCCTGCATTGGGCTCGAATTATACAAATCTATGCTTTTTTATTAAAGTTTTTAATCTTTTTAAATTTAAATGAATAACCTTCCCTTTCTAGTTCCTGCATTTCTGACATGATACGAGACCATTTGTCAACTGTAGAGCTTTGATAATGATTAGATATCAGCAAAAAGATGCATAAACATGTGAATCTGCTGCCACCCAAGGTTGCTTTGGCTTTTGCAACCGTAGTATGGTAGCCCAAAGGTGATATGCATGCCGACATTTAGGTCCACACTTATAAAGATTCTATACTATGCCTTTTGGGTGGGATTGTCAGGTCCCTATAGATCTCTGTCGGGACGCTGCCATTGTGAGGGGAGGGAGACTCTTTGGAGCTCTCCTGTACTGTGTTTAGCTTTGCTTTGTTTATTCAGTTCCTCTTCACTTTGATGTCTCTTTCTGGGGAATGTAATGGGTGGGGGGAATTACCTGAGGCCATCTTCTCCGCTTCACCATGGAAGAGACACCTGGGAAACATCTTCTTATCACTATCTCCTTCCGAAGTTCTCACAACATTTTAACACCTCTGGATTGGCTCCTACGGATTGGGCTGTTGGGAGGGGTTTTAAACTGTGGTGTGTAATCTCGCGAATTCGTGCAGGCTTTTCAGATCCTGCCTGTCTTCTCTTGCCTTCACTAACTCTCAATAAAAGTTCGTGTTGAGTTTCAAGAGTTCTGCTTTCTTGAGGGATTCAGCTGAGGTGGGGCCTTACAGAGATGCTGCATGTCTTTTTTTGGATCAAAAAACAGATGAATAAAAGGTGCATTATTTTTGGGGGGTATTTGCCAAAACCCAAGGCAATTTTATATAGGTATGACCAAAAATTCCACAAGCATGGCAGATCTCTATCAATATTTGGTACTGCATTATGCTGGATTATAATGGGAAAATGATAGCATTATCGAAGTAAAATAAAAAAAGGTGTGCCAAGTTCATGTTTCTGCTATGGTTTGGTAACTCAGCCAAATCAGTTGTAAATTGATGCCTTTCCCATGAAATAAGCTTAGTCACAGAGAAAAAAGTTATAAGGCATTGTACAATTCACATATTTTTTTCATTAGCTATGGGGTATATAACCAGTTTCTCCAGAGGGTAGACACTAGCAGCACAATTTTAATAAGCAAAACATTGTGCAATATTACTTTGTGAGTCTCTTTACATCCTTTGCTGAAGTGGCAAAAGATGCAGTTGGATCTGTTTCACAGGAAAGAAAATGTAGGTGAAAGCTTAAATAATACATTCAAGAGTGTATGAGTGAATGAGACAGGAATCAAAACCCTGGTAAAATTAGAGGTACCCAAACATAAAAAGCGAGTAATACATAGAACATTTAATAGATCATATTCATGTTTAATGCACAAACTTCATTGTAATAACACCTTTCATGAAATTTGATTGGCAAATAAAGGTGTTATTTTAATAATTCAAAGTGCTGGGAAGAAGAAGGGAATGCCAACACCTAGTAATGCCCACTTGTGATATATTTGTGTGTACCAAGCCAATAAAATGGCACAAAATGACAAAAATAAACATGATAAACTTGAAAATTGTTATAAATATATTTGAAGAGATCTTTAAAAAACATACTGGAGAAAAAGAGAGGTCTAGGACAAGTCACCATGGCCAACTTGCTTCTGCCAACTCGCCATGGCCAATTTCTCATAACCAATTTGCCATGGCCAACTTGCCTTAGGATAAGTCACTGTGAGACAACAGTTGCACTAACATCGAAGTAATAAATAATAATAGTAATAATAATAATAATAATAATAATAATAATAATAATAATAATAATAATAATAATAATAATAATAATGATAAAGTTGGAAGGGACCTCAGAGGTCATCTAGTCCAACCTCCTGCTCAGGCAGGAAACCCTATACCATTTCGGACAAATGGCTGTCCAGTTTCTTCTTAAAAACTTCCAGTGTTGGAGCATTCACCACTTCTGGAGGCAGGTTGTTCCACTGGTTAATTGTTCTAACTGTCAGGAAGTTTNGTTCCTTATATGCTTTAGCCTCCAGTCCCCTAATCATCTTTGTTGCTCTTCTCTGTACTCTTTCTAGAGTCTCAACATCTTTTTTACATCGTGGTGACCAAAACTGGATGCAGTATTCCAAGTGTGGCCTTACCAAGGCATTGTAAAGTGGTATTAATACTTCACATGATCTTGATTCTATCCCTCTGTTAATGCAGCCCTGTGTTGGCCTTTTTGGCAGCTGCAGCACACTGCTGACTCATATTGAAGTGATTGTCCACTAGGACTCCGAGGTCCCTCTCACAGTTACTACTATTGAGCAAGGTACCCCCTATACTATACCTGTACATTTGGTTTTTCTTGCCTAAATGCAGAACCTTACTTTTTTTTACCATTGGATTTGATTTTGTTAGATAGCGCCCAATGTTCAAGTCTGTCCAGAAGATCCTCCTGTATCCTAAGCCTGTCTTCTGGAGTGTTGGCTATTCCTGCCAGCTTGGTATCGTCTGCAAATTTGATGATTTCCCCATCTATCCCCTCGTCCAAATCATTGATGAAGATGTTGAAGAGCACTGGGCCCAGAACAGAGCTTTGGGGCACCCCATTACACACTTCCCTCCATGTAGATGCGGTTCCATTGAGGACCACACGCTGAGTACAGCCGGTCAGCCAGCTACGGATCCATCTGGTGGTGATGCTGTCTAACCCACATTTTTCTATCTTATACTGATGACTTGGCCATGGTGAGTTGGCTGCAGCAATTTGTCCCATTCCAGAAAAAGAGTGTAATTGTGATTATATGGCTAAAACATAAACTATATTTTAAGCTGAAAAGGAATTCCAGCACAGATTTTGCTGATCAACCGTATTAAGAGCCACTGTGCTATTATGATTCTGGGGTTAGGCTCAGTATCAGGGAATCTCAGTTCAAAACCACTTTTAATCATGAAAGCCCACTGGAGGACTTTGGGTTGGCTACAATCTCTCAGCATGGTTTATCTACAGCAGGGGGTCTTCAAACTTAGCCTTTTATGACTTGTGGACTTCAATTTCCAGAATTCCTCAGACAGGCACGCTATTTTTAATGAGCACAGAGCTCATTATTGAAGAATGAATTGTATTGTGATAGTTTCCCATGCTTTCTCCTTTTAGATCTTTTTAAAATTCCCTTCAGATTTTTGTTTTTAGCTTTTTATATTTTTTTTTAATTTTTTTGTATCTTTTATGCTTTTTAATTTTTTTGTACTCATTCTCCTTATGATAGTCTTTGACCATAATAAAAGTTTGATTTGATTACTATTCTGTGACAAATCCTGGGAATACATTTCCACATTGTGAATAAAAATATAGTATAGTCTAAAAAGGACTACTGATAAATTAATAAGAAGGCATGTGAAGTACTCTAACATGTTGAGAAAAAATTATATATTATAATCATTTTACCACAGTAAATGATTTTGTGAGTCACGAATCTTGCAAATTCCTCTAGTCTGATTATATTTGTTTCACAATCTCTGTCTTTCAGCTATTTAATCTGCTTCCTTGCAGCTTTTGACATCCAAAAGAGGATATGGAGGACATATCTGACAAGGAGAATTTGTAAGATAAGTTTTAGTGATTGATTTTTTTGAAAGCCTTCGCTTTAGTTCATGAACAATAGAGACTTGTCATTTTTCTTTCTGACATTTGCGTCTTTTTTTCCTGGTCACTGTGCATATACTTGCATGAAGTTTCCGTGAAAAACATACCACTTAATTTATTATTTGCAGCCTGGGAAAACCAAGGGAAATCATCAAAACAATTAAAAAACGAAAGTTAGAATATTTCGGACATGTGATGCGACACCCAGAAAAATATGCCATACTCCATTTAATTCTCCAGGGAAAGATTGAAGGCAAATGAGGTCCAGGCAGAAGAAGAACATCATGGTTTCAAAATCTAAGGGACTGGTTTGAACAAAACTCAGCAGCACTTTTTCATGCAGCTGCTGATAAAAACAGGATCGCCAACATGATCGCCAATATCCGATAACGGATATGGCACAAGAAGAAGAAGAAACCAAGTTCTACAATACAATAACATTTGCTTAGATTAACCAGAGATTCAGAACTCCAGGATATCCCTTATGCCCTTCTAAAGCTTCAATACTTACTCAAGAAATAAAAACAAAATAAAACATGAATAATAGAACAAGAATTCCTGAATGTTATTCATGAATACCCTGCCACAGGACACAGTTAGGAAAAAAGACTATAGACAATTACTTGTTATTTTCTGTTTTCTAGGTAAAACCATTGAAATACATTGTTAAAAATAATACAGTCTATTCTAGACAACGAGAGAGATGCAAAACTTGTCTATTCTGCAATTTACAGTCCTAAAAATATGTAACTAATAACATTCTATTAGTTCTTTATTTGTAAACTCTTCCAATATTTATTAGTTATCTAACAGCTATGCTTTCATCTGCTCAGGACAGGTTTACAAGGTATCACAAAAATGTGCAATATATAGAAGCTGGAATCTTGTGATGAATTTGCCCAATAGTTGAGTAAAAATTACAATAAGTTGAATATATCCTTATATGACAGGCACAAAAATTATTATCTGGTCACATTTAAAATTTGCATCCCCAAGGAATATTGGAAGCCAAATTCCAACCAATCTCTCTTTCCTTCACATGTGATGATGTTTCCCAAACCAACAAATTCGCTCCCAAATTCTAAACTCCCATATTCTTAAAATTTATTTTCTCATTAGGATTTATATTACCATGGATAATAGGTATGCTATCCAGGTTGTGATTGGTTTTCTAGGCTTTGATATTTAATATTGATATTTATTTAACCATATTAACATGTATTGAGCCCTGTTGGACCTATATATGTTTTTAGTTTCTTTTAAACAAATATATTTGGACAAACAACTTCACTAGTAATGTTAAAAATAGTGTATGAGACTTTGCCAAAATAATGTCTTGATGGTCTACAGTAGTAACATAATTTTTGTAGGCTCAAAAAATGTAACTATAAAATAAAGATGTATGCTAATTGGGAGAAATATTATGCCAGATCTTCAAAATTTTGAAGCATTGACTGAAACAAAATGTCAAAATTATGATTATCCCACTTGTAACAAATGGCATCATCAATGTCAACTCCTCCAAGTAATAGTGGTGGTGGAAAACATCCACTGAAAGGTCAAGATGTGAGTAAAGTCAAACATTGCCCAGCACTGCTAAAGACTGAGCACAATTCCTTGACTACAAGGAACAGGCAAAATGTTAGCAGGGAAAAGCTGGAAGACTGGAAGCTTCACAGCTGGACCTCCTCTAGACCAAGCCATCTGCAAGGGAAAAAAATTCTTATTGCTAAAAACAGGTATCAGAGTACCTGAAGGACAACTCTAAAGAAGCAAAAGTATCATTTTGGAGGAAAGTTTAAATAGTCATGTAGAACAAAAGGAAAGATTCAATGGGACTGTCATGGTTCCGATAGATGAAACCCATCAAGGCAAGAATTCTTCTTTAAAGAACATTTTATTCAGGAAACAAAGTATTGGCACTTACATAGTTGAACCCAAAACTAAATTCCCTTCCCCTGGATACAAAGTAACAAATTGCAATTCCCACCCCCAACAAGCAGTCATAAACCACGTTCTCCAATTAGCCTGAAACGCGGGCTTTCTCCCCAGCTCCTTAGCCCGCCAAACTGTTATCAGTTCGTTCTTGAATTCCCATAAGCAGCGTTATTATTATGGCTAGTTGAGCTCAAGCATTCATCCCAACCCCCCTTCTGCACCTGATTTCTAAATAGAATAAAAAGCATGTTAAAAGCAAAGCGGAAATGACTGCGATTTTCATCAGTTGTCAGAGCGGGAACATCTAATGTTTACAACGTTGTCAGGGCCCCTCCCAGAACAAATCCTAAGATTCCTGCAACCTTAGGGAAAAAACTTAGGATAGCACTCCCAAACAGTTCACGGATTAACTCACAAAATCAACAATGACTTCATTAGTATGTACAAAACAAGAGCATTAACTGAAACATACAACGATGATACAATACTAATGATGAAATGTACATTGGCATAAGTGAAGACTTAGTTGTTAGATCACTGAATCTAACAAAAAATCGTAAATGGGTAATAATTTTTGCCAAGTAACAAAAAATCATGAACCTAAAGCTTAAATCCTTTGGACACATAATTTCAAGAGAACAGTCATTGTGAATGCTCTGATAATCAACAACAATTAGGAAAAAAGGAAGCCAGCAGAAGGATTGGATAGATTATATCAATGATAACCCAGGCATAATCTTACAAGGGTTTGAAAAACTGGTTATGAACAGATAGTTATAGGAAAATTGTGTCTTTCAGGTCATAAAGATTTGAAAATGACTGACTGAACAATTGTCATAAAACCCTTTATGACTGTTGTTTCTGCTTACTCTAAATTGCAATTCAGATATAAACTTCTGCTTCTATTAAGAGAGAGAGAGAGAAAAATAAAAAGGAATAGGCCCATTAAGGAGAAACAAAGACTTGGCTAAACAATATTATAAAGTGGGAGATACTTCGGAAGTATAGTATTTAAGAGCAAATGATTTATTTTCATGGCAATAGTTTTTACTCTGCAGATCCTATAATCTCAGATTAAATAATAAACTTATTGTAATGGTTCCGGCAGACAGAGACAAATAAAGCAGAACTCCGAAGCTTGCAAATTCCTCAAAAAACATGTTTATTTGTTACAAAGTATTGGCATGTCAAAAATGAAACCAAGTCTGGATACACAAGCAACAATTCCCCAATACAAAATTAAATTTCCTACCCACAAAGGCTATGTAAGCAACTACGTTCCCCAATACAATTATTTGGTGGGCTTTTTACGCAACACCCAGTCTCTAGTCTCGGGAGCTGCTGATGACCTTGGTTCCCATGGGACAAAAGATTATTTTGACTAGCCAAGCACCTGGGCAACCTCCCTCCCTCCGTTCTATGTGGCAACCTCAAATGAGAAGGAAAATGGCTGCAACCATGCTCATTTGTAAAGCTGATACTTATTATTGTTGCTTTGATTTCTGTAGCATTTTGTGACTAATGCCACTATAGCTTTTGGTTAATTGTATTTATTCCCATGAGCATGGGTAACTGAGACTGAAAGTCATAACATATTTCATAAAACTGAACTAATTTATTTATTTATTTATTTATTTATTTATTTATTTATTTATTTATTTATTT
>NW_015387766.1:102531-145148 GCF_001527695.2 Protobothrops mucrosquamatus | reverse complement strand
CTTCTTCTTCTTCTTCTTCTTCTTCTTCTTCTTCTTCTTCTTCTTCTTCTTCTTCTTCTTCTTCTTCTTCTTCTTCTTCTTCTTCTTCTTCTTCTTCTTCTTCTTCTTCTTCTTCTTCTTCTTCTTCTTCATCATCATCATCATCATCATCATCATCATCATCATCATCATCATTATTATTATTATTATTATTATTATTTGCTGCTTCTCTTATGCAAGCCCTCTACAGGGCTGTTCTGGACTTTCCATGCTATTCTCATGCCTCATTAAAGTTCTTCACAGGCTCCCTATTTAAACCAATACCCAATTTAAACTCCTGATGCTTGTATGTAAAGCCCATGGACACACACCTACACATATTTTCCAGTCTGACCTCATTTTTCTCTACAATCCTGTTAATGCTTTATGTTCTTCCACCCGTATTTCTCAGGACTTACTTCTTCCAGGCACATGGTCTCAGGTTTCTAGGCTTTATTGAACCCAACCTTAACCTTGTCTGCAATCAGTTTTGTTTTCCCATTCATCTCTTTGAAATGTTGATGGCAATTTAAAAGGGTTCAAAAAGTTTTATATTTAATTAGAGAGTTAGTGAAAGGCAAATTATGTTACCAATAACATCAAGAATTCTTAATTTGAGATCTATACTATAGCTTCTTGCTTTTGGGGGGTAACTAGAAAATATCTTTGTAAACCATGAAAATGTCCTAAAGGCATGCATACTGGTGTAATAAAACAGAAAGGACTTGTATTATTTTACCTGTTAAACAAAAAAATAATTCAAAAGTAGTTATCACATTTTAAAACAATATATTAATATTTTATTATTATAACATTAATATACTGCTACCAGCTATTGATGAAGAGAAAGCAAGTTAAATTGTCCTTATAATTAATTATTTTCTATTTCTATTCACTGCAAATTATTGCATTGTGTCAGGAAGAACAGCATATATTTTGTCACAATCAGAAGACTAGAGCTTCCATTTTAAAAATAATAATAATGATGATGATAAATTACAACATCCAAGATTCTTGGGATGAACTTGATGCATATTAAGGTCAACACCAACTAAAGAATTGGCAGCTAAGATTTCACATTCTTCACCTCCCGCCTGGACTACTGTAATGCTCTCTACATGGGGCTCCCCTTGAGGAGCACTCGGAGGCTCCAGTTGGTCCAGAATGCGGCCGCGCGGGCGGTGATGGGAGCGACTCGTCGCTCCCATGTAACGCCGCTGCTGCGCGAGCTGCACTGGCTGCCTGTGGCCTTCCGGGTGCGCTTCAAGGTGTTGATTATCATNAGGCAGGACTGGCCTAGGGGTATTTTAAAGGGGTTTTAAATTAAATTTTTAGTAGAAGCGGCCAAATTTAAATAGTTATTTTTAATCTTTTTAAATTTTGTATTGTATTATATCATTGTTTTAAACTGGCTGTAAGCCGCCCTGAGTCCTCCGGGAGAAGGGCGGGGTATAAATTTAATAAAATCAAATAAAATCAAAAATCAATAATAATAGTAATAATAGAAAAACAGAATTGTGTTTACAAAAGTATATTTTCCCTCTATTAAGTCACAAATCAAATGAAGCAATTGCAAGAATTTGAGAAAAAAAGGTGAAGGTGAAGAAGCTAATTAACTGTTCTGGAAAAGTATTTTTTTGCAAATCAAAAAGTGCTAAAATTATTAAAGATTTTCTGGGATGTTTTCAAGGCTAAAAAAATATGATTTTAAAAAAACCAACCCACTGTGTTTTACTGAATGGTTGAAATCTTTTCTGTTTAAGAGCCATAACAAAATTGCACTACCCATTTGCTTGGTTGGTTTCCCATCCCCGTTTCTTCCTTTTGAAGCCCTTAAAAATCCAAGTCTCCACTAATTGTAGATGGCAAGGCTCATGGGAGTTAGTATTACTTAGTGTTACACTACTTTTTTTTCTTTTCCTGCCTGCTGGATTGTGCCAAAGTTCCAAATTCCTAAACTGCAATTCTTTGCATGTAGGCTGTCTATTATGTATATTAAAGAACAGAGGCACAATAATTAAAAGCAGCATTAAAGTATATTGAGCAGATGTACAGTATAGCCATGTATACGCACATATTCTTATTACTACCTTTGAATTGGTAAGGGTACCTTAGTACGATGTACTTGTGTTTACATCATTGGTTAAGTAATCTGCAGCAAACCTGCTTCTCAAATTTGTGATCAAATTATGTGGCTTATTGTACTAAGAGAAAATTACAGCCAGAAGACTGTTGACTTAGATTAGCATTCAATGACATTGAATTTGGAAATGCAATATATGTATTTTCCTTTTTAATTCTCTCCCTCTCTCTCTCCCTCCCTCTCTCTCTCTCCCTCTTTCCACCTCCCCTCCCTCTCTCTCTCCCTCTCCGTCTCCCTCTCCCCCTCTCTCCCTCTCTCTCTCTCTCACACACACACACAAACCAACATACATCTTAGATGGAATGAAAAAAATATATAAATAAGATAAACAGATTTGCCAAGACACACTGGTTCAAAAGACGTGTGCTAATTTATAAAACATGGATATAATCAATCTTTGTGACTACCCATTACTAATCCTTCAATGTTTCTCTGCCAAGAAAAATAAATTTGCAGCCTCCAAGAGGTCAAGGATCTCCTAAGGAACATAATGTTCTGTTCATAAATCTGCACATGCATGGAGCAAGGGAGATAGGACAGTCATTCTATACTGCAATGCAGAGGGTGAGGTTAACCTTTTCCTTGAACATGACAGTTTAATAAATGGGTGAATGGAATGCAGTGGGAATGCAAGACTTTCCTTGAAGCCCTGTGACTATAAAATAGCAATCCATACCCAGCTCACCCAAGGTCCCATTTTACTTGGTGTGGCAGCAGCAGGTCCCCTTGTAGCTTCTAAACAAGGGAGCAAAGAATTTGCTTTGCAATCCAGAAAAAGCCACATTTGAGTACAAACAATGTGGGAGCTTTTCCTATAACTGGTAATCTGTACAGGGATCCAACCTCAATTCATTTAAAGAGGATGCAGGCAGCCCTTGACTTACAACAGTTCTTTTAGTGACTGTTCAAAGTTACAACAACACTGAAAAAAGTAGTAGTAGTAGTAATAATAATAATAATAATAATAATAAAAATTCCTTAAAAGATTATGTCATTTTGTCCCTTATCAGTGTTTTAATAATAATAATAATAATAAAGTTGGAAGGGACCTTGGAGGTCATCTAGTCCAACCCCTGCTCAGGCAGGAAACCCTACACCATTTCGGACAAATGGCTGTCCAGTCTCTTCTTAAAAACTTCCAGTGTTGGAGCATTCACCGCTTCTGGAGGCAGGTTGTTCCACTGGTTAATGGTTCTAACTGTCAGGAAGTTTCTCCTTAGTTCTAGGTTGCTTCTCTCCTTGATCAGTTTCCATCCGTTGCTTCTTGTCCTGCCTTCAGGTGCTTTGGAGAATAGCTTGACTCCCTCTTCTTTGTGGCAGCCCCTGAGATACTGGAACGCTGCTATCATGTCCCCCCTCGTCCTTCTCGTCATTAAACTACACATACCCAATTCCAGCAGCCGTTCCTTATATGTTTTAGCCTCCAGTCCCCTAATCATCTTTGTTGCTCTTCTCTGTACTCTTTCTAGAGTCTCAGCATCTTTTTTACATCGTGGTGACCAAAACTGGATGGGTGACTGATGACCATTTTTCACATTTACAACCTTTGAAGCATCCCCATGATTATGTGGTCAAAATTCAGATGCTTGGCAACTGATTATATTTATGACGGTTGCTGTGTCCCAGGGCCACGTGAGCACCTTTTGTGACCTTCTGAAGAGCAAAGACAATGGGGAAGCCAGAGTCACTTAACAACCATGTTACTAATGTATCAACGGCAGTGATTCACTTAACAATTGTGGCAAGAAAGGTAATAAAATGCGGCAAAACTCACTTAACAAATGTCTCACTTAACAACAGAAATTTTGAGCTCAATTGACGACTACCTGTACTTCATTTTCAGAGCTTCCCCAGCGTACAATTTTTAGAACTTCAGCATGCAATTATTTACAGACTACTTCTATCATAAAGTTTTGGGTCATTTAGATCAGGGGTGTCAAACTGCCGCTGGATGAGTCATGCCGAAACCGCACCCATCCCATTACCAGCAATGGGGAAAAAGTCGCCATACGTCGTGACACGTCACATGACATGGCAAGTTTGACACCCCTGATTTAGATGTTTGGGGAAATTGTATTGAATTGGATGTGTGTTGAATTGGATGATTAGCACTAAATCATGTAATCCTTTCAGTGCAGGGGTCACTTTCATTTCATTTCATTTCATTTCATTTCAGGTAGCCCAACTGTAATCATCTACAACAGGGGTAGTCAACCTTGGCTCTTTTATGACTCGTGGACTTCAATTCCCAGAATTAGCTGGCTCAGGAATTCTGGGAGTTGAAGTCCACGAGTCATAAAAGAGCCAAGGTTGACTACCCCGATCTACAATATGTCTCTTATTCATGTGAAATCAACATTTAATACTCCACCACAAGAATTTTTAAAAAGAGCAAAAAATGTTTCAGAGCATGTGAATCACTCTGAAATCTTTTCTCTGCCTACTTTATTCATTATAAAATACGTAAACTGGCAAAATGCATTAAGAAGTCATTCTTTCTCCATAGCAGCCATGCTGATATGGTGTCTTCCAAATCTGTTGAGATTGTAATTCTCAGAATTATGAACCATAAAGCCAAATTCTGGAAGTTGTAGTTGTTGCATATCTGGTGGATGGTCTATTGACTAATAAATAATTCCTCATTGTTTTATTTATTTGTCAAACAAAGAGTACAAATTCAAGTGCGCACAGAGAAAAACTATAATGTGACAAGGACAAAAGGGATGTTAGTGCACTTACGCACACCCTCTTAGGAACCTCTTAAATATGGACTTAAAACTATGAAAGATAGTAGCTGAGACAACTGAATCAGGTAAGATATTCCAGACTTTGACAAGTCTATTACAAAAATTGGTTTTTTAATAATCAAGTTTAAAGCATTTTGCATTATCTTTAGTTGTCCACGTGCGTTATGTTACGATTAAAACTAAAAAAAAATCATTTATAGGTGATTCGCTACCATGTACAATTTTGTATGCAATAACTTAGTCTGACTGTAAGCATCACAGTTCTAAACTATCCAAAACAAGAATTTCAAACCAAATACTATGAAGTATTCTATTATGGGACAGAAGACTACAAGACTTTTCTTGTAAATTGTGTTACATTTCTCTGTAAATTTTGCTAACTGGGGAAAAATGTCAAGCTTTGTTATTTCTGATGGTTTTATTAAATGATGGTGTTCTGAATGTGACCAAGGGTTCTACAAGTGATTGTAACAAAACATAGGCTTCATATTTTTAAGAATAAATTCTGCTGGCACAGAATAGGATTCAGTTAATGACAAATTGCAAGGTTTAAAACTATACAAATTTCCAAGTACTATCAAGCAGTTTGTGGAGCAAATTTGATTTTAAAAGTAAAATTAAACACCACGGACCACTAATTATATAAGAATGTGGACTTTAAGTTAAAAAATATCTTTAGAGAGTGTGAGAAGAGGAAGATATGTGAGAAAGTGATATAAACATACTGTATCTATAAAAGTGACAAGATTTGCTGTTGATATATGAAAATAGAGCAAGTAGAGAGGAAAAATAAGGACAATCTCTAAGCTATGTATAAAGCATCCTGCTTAGACACACTATAAATAATAACAGATCATTGTTTTTGCTGAACAACAACAACAACAACAATAATAATAAACAACTTTATTGTCACTTTGAAAGTATATCAATCAGCATACATCAAAATGAAATTTCATTGCATACAGCTCTCAAAGGGCTACCACCTCCGATATATATTCCTTGTTCATGGCCAGCTCAAGTTTCAGAACATCCAATTTGGTCTCTAGGGAGCGAACGATGGCAAACAGGACAGATGGAGACAGAGCTCCATGTGGATTGGCCCTCAAATTAGCTTATATTCCTACACGACAACCTCGCCTCTTTTTCTTTTTCTGATCCTTTCTCTTCCACCTTTTCCTTAAAGGGGCCTCACTCCTTTTCACCCTGGGAGCACATTGCCACCATCTCCAACTCCTCTCAAAGCCTCTCTCCCTTCCTCTGGGCCTGCCGACAGCCTCCTCCAGTTCCTTCACTCCATATGCCCCAGGACCTCTCCTCCTCTGCCTCCTTTGGAAACAGCCCTGATTCGCAATAGAATCCGTCGCTGTGCCAGCAGTCAGATCTTGCTGCCTGCAGAACAATTTCAAACCTCTCAAACGACTTTTAACAGTCAGCATCTGAATAGCATGTGGGAGCAGAAAGGTGATCTAATCTATGAAATCCCCAAACACTACATGGAACTGCTGAAGGAAGGAATCAAAATTATAACTATTTATGGCATCCCAAGGCTACTAGAAAATTAAGCTGCCTTGTAAAGCAGCCAAGAACTACTGAGTGTTTAATTGACCCATATAAGACAACAGAGAAGATCAAACCATCCCATCTGAACCTGATTTAATCTCCCACTGAAAATTAGATGCATATAACACAGGCTTTGTTCTAATTTTTACCTCTTTTATATTGACATACACTGATGTAAAAATATGTAACAGTGTTGAGTGGATTCTTACAGCCTTTATTTTTCTCAAAGCTTGTTAACTTGAATGGTTCCATCCAGATGGGGCTGTAGTATCATAGGTCAGTAAGGATGAATCAGCATGTCACCATTGCCAAAATACTGTTTATTGTTCCTAGGAGATCAGAAATCTGAGTATATAGTATATACTCGGGAGGGCTTAGCTTATTGGGAAACTGAGGATTCTCAACCTTTGCCAAATCAAGAACTTCTGTGGAAACCTTTTTTAATTTTTTTTCCTAAATATTTGTTTTACATTTAAAAAAAAGAAAAGTGATTCAAGATCCAATAAACCTTAGTGAGCCTTGCATAATAGTTCAGGATTGTGAAGTCCTTGGTGTTCTCTAAGTATTATAGTTTGCCTGCAGACAGTTCATTACCAAACTAAGTAACATCTTCAGTGCTAGAAGGGAATAAGTTTTGTGATATATATATGGATTGTATATATGGATTGTATAAATAAATAAATAAATAAATTGTGGGTTCGAGTCCCATCTGGGGTGCCAAATTGTTGAAGGAAAAGTCTTCATCATGGTTCAGTCCAAGCTGGGAATAAACAACATGGCGACTGCTTTAGAAAGAAGATTGCAGTTTATTGAAGTCTGGCTCTGGAAGAATAGAGAGAGAGCACATGTAGGGAGTGGGTTTTTATACCCTGAGTCTGAATGTGCCTTTTTGGCATCTGTAGTTTAATCCTATTATGTCCTGTCTTAGAGTTTATGTGGGGTATATAGATTTTAGGTGTCTTTGTCTTCTTAATCTTCTAGCTTCAACCTTCCTGAATGGTTTACATCTGTATTTCTACAGAGCTGGTTTCTGCTTGGGGGAGGGAGACTTGGAGCTATAAAGAAAAACTGGGCATGCTTTTCTGCCTCTTTAACGTTTCTTCTCTGGGGTGTGTGTGACTTCCCACACTAAGTATTGTGGTTTGCCTGCAGACAGTTCATTACCAGACTAAGTAACATCCTCAATGCTAGAAGGGAATAAGTTTTGTGATATATAATAGCTTGCCCTGTCATTGTTGGTGAGGATATTGTTTTCTCCTTGGTAAAATGCCTTCTTCTTGGTAGTTCCTTGATTAGGCTAGTCTTTACTGCTTGATTTTTTGTTTAATGTTAATCCTGGTTTTTAATCCCTGTTTATCTGGGTGTTGATTGCTTGAGGAACAATCTGGGTATTGTTGATTAAGGAGAACTTTTTGTTTCCTTTTTAGGTTTTCTATTCTTTCTTTTGAATGGTGTGTAATACCAAGCTTCCAAGAATTCCCTACCACTGTTGGATTTAGCTTGGTCTAGGACAGGAGTAGGCAACCTTGGCTCTTTTATGACTTGTAGACTTCAATACCCAGAATTCCTGAACCAGCCATGCTGATTCAGGAATTCTGGGAGTTGAAGTCTACAAGTCATAAAAGAGCCAAGGTTGCCTACCCTGGTCTAGGATGCTCACAGCTTCCCAGCTGAAACTATGGTTCAGTCTGTATGTGTGACATTAAGGAGTTTTCATCATGTTTTCTAATTGCTAGTTAGTGTTCATGGAAACACTAGTGTTCTGCTGATCTGTCCTACATTGTGGCTGATACAGTCTTTACACTGTATGTAGTAGATGAGACCTGGGTTTTCCCCCCCCTGAAGTATTGGGTCTTTTGATGTACTTAAGAGGCTTGGAGAGATTTAATTGGTTTGTATGCTCTGGTGATGCCATGTGGTTGTAATGGTCTGTTGGTTGCTTTTGAGATATTTTTTTTTTGGTATGTCAATGTTATCCTCTCCATAAGTTGTGTTGTTATGCTTTGATGAATTGAGAGGTCAGGTGCTTTTTGATAAAGTTGCATGGGTATCCATTTTGTTGGTAGGTATTGTATAGAATGATGATCTGCTTCCTTTTTCTAGTATTCTGGGTTGAAAGTTCAGGATCCAGTGGCATTGATATTACCAGTACAGCTCTGATTTTTGAAAGAAAGTCTTTTTTTTTTTCTATTACTCCTTTGTAAGGAATCTGAATTAAGAAATCTCATTGATTCCAACAGTAAGACATGAACTTTGATTTGAAAAAAAAGTGCTTCAGGCTGTTACAATATAAAATTTGGATAGGAATCAAAGAAAAATGACTTCAGTTATTTTAAACTTAAGAAATATGAATAAAAAATTACCAAAAGTAAACAAATAAATGATTGAAGAGAATGAGAGTGGGAATAGGTGGCTTGTTGAGTCTCTGGAACATTAATCTTCTTGAACACTATGAAATTGTCTTTCTGAAGACCTCTCTTTCTTTTCAGGCCATATATTCTTCAAATTCTTTCTCTCTTTCTGCTCACTTTGAACAGCTAAATGCAAACTACTAGTAAGTCAATACTTGTAAAAAATAATACATCATGACATAAAATTATGACAATCAACATCCAAAGAATCCTTTCTTATAAAATGCAGCACACTTCTATTTTTGCAAAGTACATTTTAACTTTCTCGATTCTCTCTCTTTTTCCTAGGACAGTTTGAAGTTTTATTCTAACCAGTCGCTCCATGCAATATAAAATAGATCTGGGAATGAGTGAGTGAGTTAAATGTTTTTTTTCATCACTGATATCATAGATATAATATAACTCTGGCAAGTTCAGACAAATAATGGTTGTTTCAATAGCACTGATTGTAAAACTGAGGAAATTTAAGACATTGCAACTAGCAAACTATTTAAATACAACTGAGCTTAATGAACGTTAGAGGGAACTTTAATTTGGAAAATGGCATGGCATAATTAAGATTGAGAAATTATCTTTCTCAGTGTAGGAGATCACCTGGCTGAGTCTGAGGGAGGGGTCAGACATGTCATAAGTCATGAGTCCCTGCACACCCACTGGACAAATAAGTCCAGCCCTCTTTGAATGCCTCTCTTATCTCCCACTCATTTCCCTTGACCATTAGTTGATTAGATTATTGTAGAGAGCTTAAGCTTGCAATAAATCTTTATATTCATTTGAACTGCCTGAATCTCCTGATTTCCTTGATTTTCCTGGCACTTGTCACTCAGCTCTGATACTGTACTTATTACACAACATCTTTAGGGGAAAGTTTTTAATATTTTAATATTTCAAAATATTTAAATGATATTTCAAAATCTCCAGAAAAACAATTATCTGTATGTTATTGTTTGACTTTTGTTAATACAGGATTTTCTTTCAGTTATTATGGTAAATAAAACAAAATACCTTCATACCATGCAATGATTTGGCTGATTCTTGAAATGTTTCATTAGAAAAGTGAACAAAAGAAGATAGGTACATTATATCATTGGACATATTTTAGTATTCAGGTTCATACATAATGATTAGGTTTTTAAATGTCAGGCAAAATGGCTAAAATTGCCAGAAGCCTGCTAAGTTTATATTTGGTTTGCTGAAACTATGTTGCATTCTAAACTTTATCATTTCGGAGTAGGATTGGCTCAAGAGAAGAAATTAGGTCATTTATTTAAAGACCTAATATATTTGAAATCCCATTGACATCAAATTATATGAAATTACTTCAACACTGCATCCAACCTTGAGTAATCCTGTGCCAGAATTGTGGTACGTCTCTAGCCTGGAACAATATTGTTAGAAATTCTGTTTAGCAAAAAAAGAAAAGAAAAAAGAATACAGTCATCATGTACTTTACTGCTCAACTATTTTACTGTAACAGGAAACAGGAAACTCTATTCAGAACAAAAGAGTAGGGTATATACCACAGATCTAAACTTGTAAATGTCGCCATCTGCTGGCTGAATATTACTGTAGTTGTTGCATAGAAATAAATTCCAACAAATATGGTTCTTATTTCCCTGTACAGCTCTTTTGTCATGTACAGTATTCTTATCAGTATGGCAATTCTGTTGGCTGATCTCTTTGTCAGCACACCTCTGGAGTCAAGGGATAAAACAGAAAGTTGTTCCTCCTGAAAGGAAAGGATTTCTGCCAGATAAAGTGATTTGTGACTCATCCTGGGCATAGTTCCAATCTACTATCCAGTTTCCTGAAAATAATGTAACTGTATTTCATCCAACTTATTTCTAAGTAGATGTTCATAGGATTGTGGCAAAGCATAATTAAGGTCCATAATCTTCTAAAGATAGTTGCATTTTATTAAATACTTCTTGTTGTTAAATAATGGCATGTACTTTCTTCTTTTTTGAAGAAACTAGAAGCAATATTGGTGCAAATGAATCCCTTGATAACAGTATTGCAGTATTGCTAGTATTGCAAACTCATAGTTTGTATTTCCAGCAAGATTAAATAGTACGAGAATGAGAATGCTTTGCATTTTGGCTCATAGTACTTTCATCTATTCAATATCTAAATGCTTTACTGACATAAATAATAAAAGTACGTTAATCCCAAAAGGTAAATCTTTTCCATTTAAATGGTTAATTTCTCATTAAAACAAGCTGCTAGCCATCAAGCTTTCTGAACTTCTGCTGTCTCCTTCTACCTTCGGTTATTTTAATTTTTGTTTTAATGTTTACCATAGACAGATTTGCTTTGTTGGCTTTATTTTAGATACAGAGGCATATTTTAAGTACTTCATAGTCATTTATTCTAATGGCTTTTGCACATTCTGAAAAGTTTCCAGTATTTGATTGGCAAGAAGAGAGGTTATTCTTTACAGATAACCTTATGACTTATTTCTCACATTAATATTTCATTGACGTTTAATATTCCTAATTTTTCAGAACTTTAAGAATACATTGGTGAAAGCAGAGATGCTTATCATTAATTATGTTGAAAATATGTTTGGGAATCAGTCAGAATAACAAAGAGCTGGTCAGTTTGATCATTCTGAGAATAATTAAATCACAACTAAGTAGTGATGCAAGGCTGAATACAGTTGAAGTTATTAAACTTAGTTCAACGTTTTACTCATACATCAACTTACATTCAAATGCCAATATATTAGCGTGCAAGTTTATAAGTGTGAAAATAAACATTTGGAATATAAATTAGATAATTTCATCAGGCATTTTGAATAATCTGAAATACCATGTACTGTGCTTTAAATCCCAAAACATTTGGAATACTACTTGAGCATTGACAAAATCACTATTAGTTGATTGCAAAAGGCAGCTTTACTCGGAACTTCTTATATCCTGCAAGGATACCTTTAATCACCATCAAACAACAACATTTGGCAACCTCAGATCCTTGGAAAAGACTAGATAGATGGATAAAAATGCCAAATTCAGTCTAAACATTTGGCTGACTATGTGACGAACCATAGTAGTAACAGTTTAAGTAATAATGATAAATATGGCCTTTTTGATATGGAAATGGTTTGTAATAAATGATTACAAACTATAAATGGTGGAAAAATAAAACAAAACAGATGAATTTGTGTACATTGATAAAACCTTTACTAAAAATGGAAAATGATGCAAAAACTGTACAATTTCTGAATGCTGGTAGAAAAGTAGTGAGTAGTCTTTGGCCTGTAATGAACAATAAATGTTTGTTAAAACAAGTGAAAATAGTAGTGTGAAAAAGAATGTTTCTGTATACTTTGTATTATGTAAGTGAGAATTGGTTATGTCAGAGGAAACATAAAATTACTTGAATATAGTTGTACACAGTGCAAATGGATTACTTAAAGCAGTAGTTCTCAACCTTTTCTTCACCACAGACCCCCTTTAAATACCTTTTGTGACCCCAAGACTTAACTCAAGATTTCAATCATAACATTTCTTCAAGACTTTGCAGCCCCCTGCGGACCAAGGTTGAGAACCACTGACTTAAAGGTATATAAAACAAGAAGAGACAGGGTCAAAAATAAATAGATATGAATGAACTGAGTAGCTGAGTGGAAGATTTCCATTGCAGCTGTTTGTTTTGAGAGAATTAAAAGGTAGGACTAAAAAAACTATATAGAAAAGAAGAACGAAGGAGCTGAGATGAAAGAGAAAAGCAAGAACATTGTGGTTTGATGAAACTGGTAAAATTCTTGAAGAAAACTGAGAAGTTTAAAGAACAAATGTTTGAGGCAATATATGGACATGGCAGCAATAAAGACTGCTTGTAAAGACAGAAAGGAATGGAGAAGTTCAATGAGTGCTGTTGAACTAAACTAACTTTAGCTGTATTTCCATTTCTTTCTCTCTTATCATGCCTTATCTTATTATTTCTCCCTCTTCTTTCTGCAGTGGAAAGTTGGAAGCTCAAATTATGTGTTTTCTCTGTAAAACTATTATGGTAATGGAAACAGTAGTGAAAGATGATTTTTTAACAATGTTTTATTGGGTCACCAAGATTTCATATTTCAAAAGACCAGTTAAGGCAGTGTTTCTCAACCTTGACAATGTTAAGGCATGTGGACTTCAACTCCCAGAATTCCACAGCCAGCAATGCTGGCTGTGGAATTCTGGGAGTTGAAGTCCACATGCCTTAAAATTGTCAAGGTTGAGAACCACTGAGTTAAGGCTATGTCCTGGTAGTGCAATGGTTAGAATGCAGTATTGCAGACTAATTCTGCTGACTGCCAGCAGTTCAGTTCTCACCAGCTCAAGGTTGACTGAGCCTTCCCACCTTCCAAGGTCAGTAAAATGAGGGCCCAGATTGTTGGGGGCAATATGCTGATTCTGTAAACCAGTTAGAGAAGGCTGTAAAGCAATATAGGCAGTGGTGAGATTCAGCTGGTTCGCACAGGTTCAGTAGAACCGGTAGCTAAATTTTGCTGCATTTGGAGAACTGGCTGGCTTCCAGGAGTCCAGTCTAGGCCTTGGAGGAGGCCTCCCAGGCCTAGAATAGCCCATTGGAAGTGCATGGATGCCACTTCCGGAAGTCTGTTCTAGGCCTCGGAAGTCTTCCAGGCCTAGAACGGCCAGCCGGAAGTGTATGGATGCCACTTCTGGGAGTCCGTTCTAGGCTTCAGAGGCCTAAGCCTGCATCAAATAAGAGAACTGGTTGTTCAGTTATTTGAATTCTATCACTGACTACAGGTATATACTATAAGTATAGCTAGTATAGGCAGTACATAAGTCTAAATGCTATTGCTATATCACTCATAATGAACAAAACAGACTTATTGCCCTTTCTAAATTAAACACAGTAAGTTCCTATTTTCTTATCAGAACAAGACCTACCTAGTGTAATCCTAGGCATTTGCATTAGACAAATAATTTTTATCTCCTTCTAAAACGCAACTCTGCTGACTTTGCAGCTCAGCATTAATTTTGCTGTTGCTTCATCTTTATTACAAGGCAAGCAAACATTAGGGTGATTATAGAGCAGTAGAGGAGCTAATGGCCATGTTTAGTTGATAACCTAATAGTATAAATCTATGCATGAGCTCCAGCAATGGTTCAAGTTTGGGTAGTAAGGAATTTCTGCACCAGTTAAGACTTTCAATTTTTAAGAGAATATTCACTGGGTTAGGAATAACATTTGACTAGCAGCTGTCAGGGGTAGGCAACCTTGGCTCTTTTATGACTCATGGACTTCAACTCCCAGAATTCCTGAGCCAGCCATGCTGAGGGGAAAGGGAGAGGTTTCCAAGCTGAGCCATGCCGGCTCAGGAATTCTGGGAGTTGAAGTCCACAAGTCATAAAAGAGCCAAGGTTGCCTACCCCTGGCAGCTGTAGTTTGTTTCTGAAGTTTGCTTTATTCTTGGATTCTCTGAGATCCCAGACTTACTAGCGAATGGAAGCAAATATATTTGTACATTGTGTAAATGGACTGATACTTACAAAAAGCCACTTTCATTTTATTTTCTTTCTACTTTAAAAATACATTCTTAAAAAAAATAAATTCTTGTAGGTCAAGGAGCCGAATGGGACCACCCCCTGTGGCAGTTGAGGTCGGAATATTTCTCTCTATGCAGGTAGCATATTGGGGGCCAATGTTTTAGAGAGAGAGAGAAAGGGAGGGAGGGAGAGAAATACAGAGAGATTTAAATGATATAGGTATGCAGCAAAGTAGAACCTTGTACTCTGGGTGTATATCTATGTATTTGTGTGTGTAAAAACACAAACACAAGCAAAATTGTTCGTAAAGTAGCCTTGCCTGACATGATTTAGGCTTCTGCTTCAGACTGAAAACAAAGGATACTGCTGTTTTAAGGAGTTCACATTTAAGGCTTAATAACAGGCAGCTTCTATTCTGCAGGCTTCTGCATAATTCTGAAATAGTGGCCTTTTTTATAAATAGCAGAAAGGTGCCATGCTTGCAAAATATCTGAGGTACTTTAAAAAAAAAAAGACTAATCTTTTCTATTACATTGTTATAAAACTTATATAATGCATTATATTGTTGTAATAAAGTGGGATTTATACAGTGTTGATTAAAATTAACACACTAATGTTTATATCAAATTAGATACCGGGAATACCAAAAAAGAAATATAGCAATATTGATTATGATTTAAAATGTCAGTGTTAATGAGGATCCAATGTCTTAAGAGGTTGCCACAAACAAGAGGGGGTAGAACTAAGGAGAAATTTCCTGATAGTTAAAACAATTAACCAGTGGAACGACTTGGTTCCAGAAGTTGTGGGTGCTCCATCACTGAAGGTTTTTGAGAAGAGATTGGACAACCATTTGTCTGAAATGGTATAGGGTTTCCTGTTAAGCAGGGGGTTGGATAGAACAGGGCTTTTCAACCTTTTCACCCATTGTACCACTTTTAGGATATGGCAACATCCGAGTACCACCAGTTGCCTAGCAAGATGTCAAAAACCTGATGACCAAAAAAAAAAAAAAAAAAGTGATAAAGTACAGGTAGTCCTCAACTTACAACAGTTCGCTTAGTGACTGTTCGAAGTTACAATGGCACTGAAAAAAGTGCCCCCCAAGCCACAGCCGAGCAAGATGCCTGCCCGCCCGGCGGCGCTCTTCCTCCTGTCCCAGGTTTTCATTGTTGTGAGCATTTCTGTTGAGGATTGGCAGTGGGGGTGGGGTGGGGGGTGTTTGGTTTTATTCCCCCCATCTGCTGGGTGGTTGCAGCAGGTTTTGGTCACTTCACATGACCCTGGTACACTGTGACCGTCATAAATATGAATCAGTTGCCAAGCATCTGAATGTAAATCACAAGACCCTGGAGATGCTGCAACATTCCAGGTGATCGGCACTTCTTCTGGGCTCAGCAGAAGCGCCAGGAGCAGCACCGAGCTCCAGCTGGAGCCTGGTGCTGATCCTGGCGCTTCACTGAGCCCTGACAGCCCTGCAGCTTCAGCCATCTCTTGCTCAGGCTTGTGCGGTGCTGCCACCAGTTTAGCTCATTCCCCTCCTCCGCTACCACTTTTCTAGGATGGTCGCATACCACCTGCCAGGTGCCAATGTACCACAGGTGGTACCCGTACCACTGGTTGAAAAGCCCTGGGATAGACGACCTCCAAGATCCCTTTCAACTCTGTTATTCTGTTATATTCTGAGTGTAAGATTTTTTGGCTTTCCCATTCAGAATTGAACATAACATTACAAAACTGCTGCTCATTGTGTCAAAATATTTGTTGTGCAATAAAGGCTTTGGTCTTATTTATTAGTGTTATGGTAGTCACTATATTGTTATTTAATGTTGTCTGTGCATGTTGAAAAAGAAGAGAACATAAAGAAAAGCAAATCTGACAAAAATTAAAATACTGGAAAATAAGGGGAAAAAAGGACAGAGAAAAGATTATTAGGTTTCTAACTTATCCATTGCATGTTACTTCTGAATTACTTTTATAGTGACACAACCCTACACTTTTAGCAAAAACAATAAAATAATGAATTATAATGTAAGGATTCAAATAACAAGGAATAAGGAATTGGATCTCATAATATTATTGGGATCCCACAATTAATTCGACCACGAAGTCTTGTTTGCTGCACATATGCATAAAATATATCGGTGGAGGAGGAAAATCAATATATATATACATGCAGTTTTAACTTAAATAAGTAGCACTACGCTGAACATTTCTTCTGCATTTTTTCTGATCACTTCACCTTTAATTTAATAGCAAAGAAACTGTTGCTATTTCCCTAAGGAAAAGACATTTTGGAATTCTCAAGAGCGGGTAATAAGTGTTTTTTTTTACTTAATAGTAGCTTTATGAGGCTGGTGAACGTGTGAATATACTGTCTTTCATTATGCCAGAGGACTCAAACTTTTGGGCACCAGGGACTGGTTACATGGAGAAAGGTTTTTCTGCGGACCGGAGGGGGCGTGATTTTGTGTGCTGCCTGCATCCCTTGGATGAGGCTTTGCTTGTTTGCGCAGACCAGTTGCTGGCATGCTGTGGCCCAGTACCGGTCCACGGACCAGGGTTTGGGGACCCCTGCATTATGCAATCCTTTCCAAGTCTCCCTAGCACAATTAAACCCAAAGCAAGATATGAAGTGCTAAGAGCCGTGGTGGTGCAGGGGTTAGAATGCAGTATTGCAGGCTAACTCTGCCCACTGCCAGGAGTTCGATCCTGACCAGCTCAAGATTGACTCAGGCTTCCATTCTCCCAAGGTCAGTAAAATGAGGACTCCCCCTTTTTTGAGGGGGAGTAATATGCTGACTTGGTAAACTGCTTAGAGAATGCTGTAAAGCACTATGAAGCTATAAATAAGTCTAAGTGCTCTTGTTGTTGCTAATTTCTTCGGGGATGCTGTTTCATTTTGAGACGTTTGGCCAGTCAAAAAGGGCACAGAGTGATAGAGGAATAACAGAATAAAGTGACAATGACAAAAGCAGCATTTCCACATTTTTGACATTAAATCAGAAATACTATGAAAAGGAACTTGGAAAATAAAAATCAAGCTTTTAAATTATAAAACAGAGAATAAATCTTTTTTTAGAGGAAAAAAAATTGGAAGTCAGTTTTCAGTATTTTCACAAAGTACATGCTGCTGATTATAATGAAGCATGCTTCTGAGTAAATTTCTTAGGAATGTACTTTATCAAATTTTGTATCAAATTTTGTGCAATTTTCTGCTGGGAAACCTGGGAAAAAGATATGTCTCTGCATCTTGCTTTTGAGAACTACGGAGGCAACTAGTTAGTTTCTGTGGATAATAAAATAATGACTATTTGTAGAACCTTGGCCCTGGTCCAGCGAGAGCTGTGTTTGTGTTCTTATGATAAGATGATTGGTAGATGAATCCACATATTCCTTCCTCTGTACAGGTTCATGTGAAAAGTAGAGCAAAACTGAGTTTTTTCTTTGGTACGCTACAGTTTTGAAGAACTTGGAGAAAGAGTTCATAGGCAAGTATTTTGCTTTCTAGACTTAAGACAATCTTTTCTCTTCCACCAAGCTTCAACATTCTATTTCTGTTGCTTGTTTGTAGTTATTGCTTAGAATGAATTTTTCTCTTCTCTTCCACTTTGGATACTGCAAATATATATAGCCAAGGTTGCAGCAATTTGGAAAAGTCCTTATAAACTTGTCAGCGTGCTATTATATCACTTCACACTTCGCAAAGGCATTAATATGCGGCCAGGAAGCTTCTCATAGTAACCACTCGGATTTTTTTTTTCTTTTGAAATCACCGGATAAGTACATACAATATGTGCCGATAGTATTGATGGTGGTGTTGAATGATGCTCTTTTTTAATTCTCTTTTTGGTAAGCTGAAGGGAGTACGGATAGATTCATGGTGTTTCTTGCATCTTCTCAGTGTTTTGCAAAATCTGCAGAAATGGAGATCATCACAGGTCACCTTCAAATTGCTTTATGCTGGATTAGAGAGTAGAAATAGCATGTTACAGAAATGCTCCCAACCATATCTTAAAAACTACTGTGTTCTCTCTGTCTCTGTTATACACACACAGCCTCATTTGTTGTTTCTTCTATTTCTTGTTTTCCTTCTTGTCCTCTGTGACATCCCGTTCCTGTGTTCTCTTCTTTTTTTCTCACAATATGCATTTACTTTCTTTCAAACCATTTCTTACATATTACAAAGAGGATTCAGATCTTTGTCCCATCAAATACGCCACCATATATTTGTTTATTTTCAGTTTTAAAGTGCAAAGGCTATACAGAAATTTTTATGTTCTTGTGCAATATGCAGCTCAAATGCACTCACAACCATACAATTATATTATGAACTACAAATTATACTCCTGCTATAGATTCCAGTATTATTATCCTTTCTGTATAACCCTGTCTAAACTGAGACTTCATGAAAATAGTTGAGGATTTAACAGAACTGGTTAGTGGATGAATGTATAGTAGATAATATGTAATAGCTATTTTCAGAAATTCATAAAGAGCCAACACAGATCATTACAGTAATATATATTATTGCTGCCTTAGGGGAATTCAAGATGGAAATACAGAATTATGGAAATGAAGTAGTATTTAGAAATAGACTTACATCCTTTCAAATACAGAAAAATCATTTAATTTAGCAACAGATGGACCTAGGCTAAATGTCCAATCACACAACCTGTTGGTATGGTGGGGTTCACAGCAGCACAGAGAATTTATAAAAGACATATTCCTAAATCCTAGTCTTAAAAAAAACACCTAAGGAGGTATAATGTCAAACTAAGTGCTCATTCACCTATACCACTACCATGGCATAAACATTCATTACTAACCGTTTTAGAGGACATTTCATCATGACATAGCCTTTATTCCAGCCTCAGTTTACTATGGAGTTTATCATTTGTCTGTTCCCCTTCCAATTTTGATATAGCATCATGAGCTTGGCAATGAGTCACCAATGGGCGTGTGTTTGCTAGGCTCTTATTGAACAGTTGACACTGCAGTGTGGATTCCTCTCTTCCTTTCACTGATCACTGCCTCCATCTTGGCTTGGGCTGTAACACAAACCAAACACCTGATTTTCCCCCCCATAAAGATTTGTTTATGTAATGTCTCACATGTGATTTTCAAAGTTTAATTTGTAAATTCCTTATCTATACAAGGCATATTAGACTTCTGAAGACAACTATTTCTATTTGTTTCGTAGCAGGCTCGTTGGACTTTCAGAACGCAAGTCAAACTTTTTGTAAAAAAAGAAACAAAGTCCAACAGTTAATTTAAAAGCTTCTGCCCACTTTGTTAATGGCTTTTTAAAAAATGTACCATCAGTTAGTCCAGAGGTCTTCAATCTTGGCGACTTTACGACTTGTGGACTTCAACTCCCAGAATTCCTCACCAGCTGTGCTGGCTGAGGAATTCTGGGAGTTGAAGTCCACAAGTCGTAAAGTCGCCAAGGTTGGAGACCCCTGAGTTAGTCAACTGGGTTTTTCTGCACACAGACCTAGCGATATGCTAGCAGACAGGTAAACCCATGTTTGGAAAAAAGCCTGTGTGGCAGACTATTGATGTGGAGGTAACCTGTCACTCCGGCGAGTTGCTGAAGTTGCTGAAACCTTGATTCCTAATACTTAATTACAGTATTTGCTCCCCAAAACCTTTCTACATTTTAAGAAGAACCATTTTCCTAAGTGGTAATACTGAGTGGAAGTGGAAACAAAATGAGATGAATCTATCAATTGAAACCTTAAATCACTTCACAGGAAAGCTGTAAATCAGAACCACTTGCAAGCACTGTTACTGAAGCAGATCAGATTCAACTATTAAAAGAGCACAAAATTATGCTAGCATATTATATACCAGTTTAAGGACAGAGGCAATGCTCGTTAATGTGGTGTTGAGGAAAAAAGCCTAAGTATTGCTGAGGCTAAAATAGTAATAGTAGCTGCCTCAGTGTAATAAGACTTATTAACCACAGATAGTTTCCAGAAATCCTCATGCTCACTGCTAAAGAACCATGGAGATCCAAAATAGCCAATTCATTTATTAATCTCTTTGAAACATAAAGGTTCACAAACATTCTTGAGGGGCTGTTGAAAACAAGAAGGGGTTGTCCTATTCTCCAAAGCAACTGAGGGCATGACAAGAAGTAACAGGTAGAAGGTCATTAAAGAGAGATTGGACCTAGTACTAAGGAGAAACTTCCTGACAGTGAGAACAATTAATCAATGGGATAGCTTACTTCCACAAGTTATGGATGTTCCATCACTGGAGATATTCAAGAAAAGGCTAAACAGTCATTTGTCCAAAATGGCATAGAGTCTCCTGCTTGAGCAGGCCTTGGACCAGAAGACCTCTAAGGTCCCTTCCAACCTATTATTCTATGTTCTGTGTTCTATTATTTCTATAAATAGTAGTTAAACCTTTTTATAAACTTCTACTTCTAAACACAATTTATATAACTGATCGATTTATCTGAAAATTATAAGGAAATGATTATATTTCCTTCATTTTAAAACTTGTAGAAGACATTTGTATTTAAACAGAGTTTCTTGTCATAAATCAACAATTATTATTATTATTATTTATTGAATTTATATACCGCCCTATCTCCCTTACGGGACTCAGGGCGGTGAACAGACGATAATAAAAACCACGATAAATATACACAAATTTCTGTTCTAAAATCAAATTAAATAACAGGCCTGCTCTAAAAATACCCCATACAAAACCCCCACTAAAACATAATCAAACTACGCCAGGCCAGCCGCACGGAATAGATGGGCCTTCAGGGCTCGGCGAAAAAGGCGCAGGTCCGCAACTGTACGTAGGTCGGGGGGTAGGTCATTCCAGAGGGCAGGAGCTGCCACAGAGAAGGCTCTCCCCCTGGGGGTCGCCAGCTGGCATTGTCTGGCCGACGGCACTCTAAGGAGGCCCTCTCTGTGGGAGTGGACTGGTCGAAGGGAGGTGTTTGGTAGGAGGCGGTCTTGCAAATACCTAGGTCCATTGCCACGGAGCGCTTTAAAGGTTGTTACTAACACCTTGAAGTGCACCCGGAAGGCCACAGGCAGCCAGTGCAGCTCGTGCAGGAGAGGTGTTACATGGGAATATCTAGAGGCCCCCATGTTAAATGCTCTTGCTGGACTCTTCTAGTATACGCAAAGTAGACTAGGTTAGAATAGAAGAAGTATTAGAACAAAAATAGCATGAAATTAAAAGATAAGATCATGCAGCAAATCCAATCAGTTTCAGCTTGCTCAAAATCTATAGCCTCTGCAAATAAACCTCAACTTTTAGAATGTGAAAACTGTGGAAAAGGAAAGAAGCAAGCAGTTGGTTTTTTTGCAGAACTATTATCTCAAGCAATCCCATTCTATGTGGAAAGAGTCGGCAAAGGAATGGTCATTTTCTATCAAGATTTTCCTCTTCAGAAAAAAAATATTCTGTCTGTAGCGTATTTCAGAGCATGAAACTTTGCTTCTCTTTCATGCATTAAAATGCTGCCCCTCTGATTCCAATGGTGCTCCTAATATTGTTTAGTACTGGAGGATTAAGATTTTTTTTTTAATTCTATGGCCTCTTAAATCTCTGCCTCAAGTGGGACTTGCATACTAAGTATGCTGGACTTGGCTCATCCCTAGAACCAAATTAATCAGTATTCAGGCTGCCGATTTATATGGCCCATCCCTTGACCTAATTGAATATGTAAATTTTCATTCAAGGTAGAAAGGATTCAAAATTCTAAATGTTACAAAATACCTCATGAATGCTAACTTATGTATTGAAAGGTACAGGAATGTGTTACACATTTGATGAAAAAAAAATCCATTGTGAACCTTCAAGTTGAGCACTCTACCTTTTAATTCAAATGCTTTAATTGCATTTAAAGTTCAGTTATACTTGAGTCTCACATTCATAATATGGAGATATATATATTCGATCCATGTTAGCATTAAAATATATAGTTTTATTGATTGAATATCAGGGAAGAAAAATATATAGCAGAAATTATATGCCGAATGTTTTTCCGTGTCATTAGATTAGAATAGTCCTTTATGAATAATTGGGACTATCTCCATGTAAATTGTTCCCTGATCCATCAAGAATGCTGTTGATAGACTTATGGCTCTACAAAGAGAACTCTTCATTTACTTACAAGCTATCTTCAGAACTAAAACATTATGAGGTAAGAAGTAGTCAGTTAACAGTTGGGTTGGATACAGCTATAGATTCACAATACAGTCAGAAAAGAAATCCTTTTTTAAAAAAAAAGAATTCTCAGCTGAAAGTATGTTCATTTTTGTGAGTGGAACAGAGATGGATAAGCATTTGTGCCCCATTTTTTAAATTAGAAAAGATAAAAATTTGGATAGTTCTTCATATATAGGATAAAGATTTTTTTTAAAAAAATAGTAGAAAAGAAAAGCTATAGGCTAATGCAGTGATGGCGAACCTTTTAGAGACCGAGTGCCCAAAAATTGCCCTGCCCCCCCAGTCCACCCTCAGCCCGCCTGCTCTGCCCCCGTTCCCCTCTCCCGCCCCCTGCAGGGCCACCCACCACCTCCATGGCCCGTCACAGATCACCCAGGTGGCCCTGCAGCGCCATAACAGCCATGCCCTCCACCCACACCCCGCAGCATCATCTGCACATGGTGGGATGTGAGGACGGAGTCTTGTCCCTGCTGTCTGGCTGCCATATCTTTGGCTGCGCTGCTCCATGTGGGCCATGCCCGGGGGTGATTCTCCTCTGGAGGAGCTGCTGGTAAGGAGGGGGTTGCGGGGGGACACAGAGCTGGGGCAATGGCATGCATGCCCACAGACAGGGCTCTGAGTGCCCCCTCTGGCACGCGTGCCATAGGTTCGCCACCACTGGGCTAATGCATTTAAACAGAGAATTTTGCTTGATTACTGTATAGAAATAGGAATCTCTGAGAAAGCACCTATGTTTGTAATAAATTGATATAAATTGTTTCAGAATTCTCTGCCCAATTAGTGGACAGATTTTTCCAAATTTCTCCAGAAGAAAAGAAATTCTCCAACAATTTGTCAAATATAGGAAACTCCCCCAGTAACCATTATCTTATGATGTAGGCAAAAGAACTGGTAGCATGGTTCTGCTACTAATCTTTTCATTTGTCTGTAAATTAATCACATACTGGCATGACTCAAATAACATAAATGACATTTGAAACTAACATATATTTCTTTTGTTATTTTTAAGTATAACATTATACTGTTATAGATAATAATAATAATAATAATAATAATAATAATAATAATAATAATAATAATAATAATAATAATAATAATAATAATAATAATAATAATAATAATAAAGTTGGAAGGGACCTTGGAGGTCATCAAGTCCAACCCCCTGCTCAGGCAGGCAACCCTATACCATTTCGGACAAATGGCTGTCCAGTTTCTTCTTAAAAACTTCCAGTGTGGGAGCATTCACCGCTTCTGGAGGCAGGTTGTTCCACTGGTTAATTGTTCTAACTGTCAGGAAGTTTCTCCTTAGTTCTAGGTTGCTTCTCTCTTTGGTTAGTTTCCATCCATTGCTTCTTGCCCTGCCTTCAGGTGCTTTGGAAAATAGCTTGACTCCCTCTTCTTTGTGGCAGCCCCTGAGATATTGGAACACTGCTATCATGTCCCCCCTCGTCCTTCTCTTCGTTAAACTAGACATACCCAATTCCAGCAACCGTTCCTTATATGTTTTAGCCTCCAGTCCCCTAATCATCTTTGTTGCTCTTCTCTGTACTCTTTCTAGAGTCTCAACATATTTTTTACATCGTGGTGACCAAAACTGGATGCAGTATTCCAAGTGTGGCCATACCAAGGCATTGTAAAGTGGTATTAATACTTCACGTGATCTTGATTCTATCCCTCTGTTAATGCAGCCCAGCACTGTGTTGGCCTTTTTGGCAGCTGCAGCACACTGCTGGCTCATATTTAACTGATTGTCCACTAGGACTCCGAGGTCCCTCTCACAGTTACTACTATTGAGCAAGGTATCCCCTATACTATACCTGTACATTTGGTTTTTCTTGCCTAAATGTAGAACCTTACTTTTGTCACCATTGAATTTCATTTTGTTAGATAGCGCCCAGTGTTCAAGTCTGTCCAGATCCTCCTGTATCCTAAGCCTGTCTTCTGGAGTGTTCTTTTAATATAATAATAAAAAGACATTCTGGTTCCAATAAGACAAATATACACATATGAAATTAATTATTTTTGGTTTTTCAATATTGACCAATCATATAATCTAAATGAAGAATTAGTAACAAATGCTTGTATTAAATACTTTAATTAAAATTAAAAAGAGCAAATAATAGCATATGGAAGGAATACATTGATATAAAGCAGATATTAATTTAATCTTACAATGTTGATCACAATTTTTCTGATACATTCCATGAAGGTCTACATGTTTCAGTGTTTTGATAACTCCAAATACTGGGAAGAAGAACATATGCATTCTTGACAAACAGGGAGTGCTCAAAAGTTAGGTTGATATACCTATAACTTTCAGCTCCAAATTAAGAGTATAACAAATCCAGTTGATATAAATCAATATTCTAATGCCTGAATTTCATATTTAAAATTAAAGTAATCATAACAGCCTCACTTTTGGTCTGATTATGTTTCTTTGTTAATGAAAAGTTCTTTGATTCCATGTATGCAAAAAGAAAAAAGAAAAAGTGATGATCATCATAAATTCTTCCTTTTTCCTGCAGTCATTAATGCAATTTCAATTTCAAAAGGTCTCAGGGTGTTTCAGTCCAAGCCTCTATTTTTCATTCTTCTCAAAGAATCACACAGCAACCATATATCTTAAACAATAAGGGTTTTACTGCCTTATTAACACAAGTACATAATTTTATTAAGAATTAGCACTCCCACACATTCACCAAGAATATATGGATGTCACCATATAGAACAATTAGAGAAAACTCATGAGACAATCAACAACATCTTTAAAGAGAAAAAAAAATACAAGAGAAGAAGAAAACAACACACTTCCTTTCCTGGATATCCTTATCTGCAGAATAACTGAAAACAAATTAAAGAGCCACATTTATCAAAAAAAACAACTCACACAAATAAAGTGCTGTGCTACCAAAGCAACAACCCAAGTATCCTCAAGAAGAGCTACATAAGAGAGGAGCAAAAATTCTTCCTGGGCTCCAAGATCACCCCAGATGGGGACTGCAGCCAAGAAATTAAAAGACGCTTGCTCCTGGGGAGGAAAGCTATGGCAAATCTAGACAACATACTAAAAATCAGAGACACCACCATGCAAACAAAAGTGCGTATAGTCAAGGCCATGGTTTTCCCAGTTGCAATGTATGGTTGTGAAAGTTGGACCATAAGAAAGGCTGAGCGCCAAAGAATTGAGGCCTTTGAACTATGGTGCTGGAGAAGACTCCTGCGAGTCCCTTGGACTGCAAGGTGATCAAACCGGTCAGTCCTAGAGGAGATCAACCCTGACTGCTCTTTAGAAGGCCAGATCCTGAAGTTGAAACTCAAATACTTTGGCCACCTAATGAGAAGGAAGGACTCACTGGAGAAGAGCCTAATGCTGGGAAAGATTGAGGGCAATAGAAGAAGGGGACGACAGGGAATGAGGTGGCTGGATGGAGTCCCTGAAGCAGTAGGCGTGAGCTTAAATGGACTCCAGAAGATGGTAGAGGACAGGAAGGCCTGGAGGAATGTTGTCCATGGGGTCGCGATGGATCGGACACGACTTCGCAATTAACAACAACAGCAACATACAACATCTTCCAACAAAAGGGATAGCCACACGATTTAATCAGAAAAAGTGCCTTGCCACACAATGCACCTCAGATAACTACTGCAACCTACAAAAATGACAATGTTCCCATTTCACAAAAATATCTCCAGGATAATCTACAGATTATTACAACCACTTGGCATCACTGTCACACGTAAACCAACAAAATCCAAATATCCTAAGCAATCCTTAAACCCCCCAAATCAGGAGTTATATGCAACATGCAATGCAAGGACTGTAACAATCACTATGTACAATGAACAGATAGAAGACTTGCAGACCATATCTACAAGTAGCAACTCAGTCAGAAAGTTCCTTAATCCCAAACACATGGAGAGACTTAACCACAGTTTCAATCAGTGCTTTTTTTCTAAAAAAAAAAAAGGTGCCGGAACTCACACACGTCATACAACCTGCCTTGCCTACCCTACAAGGTTCCATCCCAAAAAGGTGCTGGAACTCAGTTCTGGGCGTTCTATGAGAAAAAAAAAGCTCTGGTTTCAATTAGACAACTTAGCATTTTTAGATCAAACCAAATCCAAAAATGCTAAGAAATTACTAGAAGCTTGGCATTCGGACAAATCTCTCATCCACGGCAGCATAAACCCCATTTATGTACCATTCAAATGATACAATCAAAAGCCTAGAACAGATCTCCTCAGGCAGCCAACAACTAGATAAGCAGGAAACAGATAATCAGAGGAGAAACAATATCATAATCAAGGCACTGTCAAGGAGGAAGCTACAGCCCCTTCAATTTGATTCAATCTATTTTATATAATGTGTTATTTTTAAAATGTTATATAATGTGGGCTGCCACACAAAACTTAAACAAAAAAAGAATTGGCAGGGCAAGCTACTATATATTAAACACCATCCATCTCTGTTTTCCTTTGCACTGATCATGCTACAAAATGAAATGTCTGCAAGAAAACAATTATGTTCAGAGAGCAGCAAGATCCCAACATTTCAACTGTGAACTACTGACATTTTCTCCTTTTTAATAAAAATTACCCAGCCTAGGCTACATCCTAACAGGTACAGTACAACATTTCAAGTTATACTTCGGGTTAATTCTGAAGACATTCCGGTTTCTAATAACACCTTGATCTTTTCTTTTCATTGGGACTCAGTGAAAAGAATTGGAATTTCTGGAATTTATAGGAATTTAATTCCTTTTACTTCCTTTAATTCTAGTGAAAACCACTATAAATTTTTATATACAAATTAGATTCCAGTCCTGCATCACCAAAACTAATATTTAATACTTGTTACATTCACACGTAATTAAAAAAAAAAGATATAGCCAAAATTGAAAAAAAAAACGAAGGACCAAGTTGCATATTTTATTGAATGACAATAACTAATGTGTATAGTTTTTAAATAAAATTGTTCATATAAAATGAAATAATGGATGGAATTTCTCTTTCTCTCACTTTCTTGCTTTCTCATCTAATTCATGAAAAAAAAATTCACAATGAGGACACTAAACCTTTCTTCCATCACTACTACCTAGTATCTGCTCTTTAAGATATAATAGCTTTAAAATTCTTATTTTTTCTTAGGCAGTTCCATCTGAAGATTATGTCAAGGTAATAGCAGCTTTGGGCCTTTGTGTTTCTATGATATCAATTGTGCTACTAGCTGAGCTGAACTATTTTTGGCCCAATTTGAAAGTGCTGCAAATTTTATTTGGCTGAATTATTTTATTTTATGTATTCTATTTTGAAATTTGATTTTCTGTTTATATCTTCTTCAGTGGCTACAACTACAACATTCATTCTTCTCATAACTGATCAAAGAGAAGCAACCTGGTATTAAGGAGAAACTTCCTGACAGTGAGGACAATCAACCAATGGAACAGGTTGCCTTCAGAAATCGTGGGCGCCTTCAGAAATCGTGGGCGCTCTTCCGACATGGACAGGCTCACAATGGAAATGAAGGACAAGACTGAATCAGACTACTTTGAAATCTGGGACAAATTCTACTATTGGTGTGAATCAAGGAGGACTGTCCAGGTTATAGTCTAGTATTAAGATAGAAATACATATAATTTTAGGTTAGTAAATAGAGAAATAAATTAGATATTGTATAGAAAAATATATATGTATATATAGAGATAAAGAATTATGTGTAAGAAAAAGAACTAATTGTTAGAAATACTTATATTGGAATGTTACGTTATGTCCACTATTTTTTAAACTGTATTATAAATAAAAAAAACTTTTTTTTTTAAAAAAAAAGAAATTGTGGGCGCTCCATCACTGGAGATTTTTAAGAAGAGACTAGACAGTCACTTGTCTGAGATGTTATAGGTTCTCCTGCTTGAGCAGGGGGCTGGACTAGAAGACCTCCAAGGTCCCTTCCAGCTCCTATTCTATTCTATTCTATTCTATTCTATTCTATTCTATTCTATTCTATTCCATTCCATTCCATATTCTATTCTATTCTATTCTATTCTATTCTATTCTATTCTATTCTATTCTATTCTATTCATGGGTTGCCTTTTGTCTACAGAAACTTTGGTTTTCATTCTACACTGATTAAATGTTACTGTAGTTACTGTTAATTACAATAACATTTAATGTTACTGTAATTGGTATTTTTATGTTACATATAATGGGTATTTTAAAATCATGTCATTCCAAACTCTTCACCATGGTCTGTGAAACCTGGCATGCATGCTTTAGATATAGTTCTTGCCCTAAGCTCAAAGATTCCCCACTTGTTGAAAATGTGTCCTTACAGCAGAACTTCCATCTTGTTGCCAGAGTGGTGGGTGAGTCAGTCCAAAAGATTGCAACCTGAAAATAGTGTTTTCCTTGGGGAAATGAAAGAAAACTATCCATGATAGATAATTTGAAGGAAATTACCTTTGAAAATTGGTAACTCCAACTGACCCACTGAAAAGATGCTCTTAACAAGTCATGTTCTTCCTCTAGACCAGGGATAGTCATCCTTGGCTCTTTTATGACTCGTGGACTTCAACTCCCAGAATTCCTCAGCCAGGCACACGTGCCTGGCTGAGGAATTCTGGGAGTTGAAGTCCACAAGTCATAAAAGGGCCAAGTTTGAAGACCCTTGCTCTAGAGCCATTTCTGCTTTGACTCTTAGTGGTAATTGAACTTCTAGCAATCTCTTTCTGTGTCTCTCTCCTTCCATCTCTCTCTGTGCATGTATGGCTTGACCAGTGAATATTGATTTCACAGAAAAGCAAATATAGATCTTCCATGAGATTAATATCTCTTCTGGAAAGCTGCCAGTACAAAGATGCGACAATGTTTTTTAAATTGCTTGGAAAGCTGATGATCTGGCCAGAAAAAAGAGAATGATCCTTGTTTAGTTCTACCAGTAATTCTTAGTTCAGAAGTTTCCATTGATTATTTTGGGGCACAGTGATCAAAATTCTAGATAAGTATTACAAACATGTAAGGACATTATGCATTTCATAGTTTTATTTCTGATTCCCATTTTGTTATTTTTAATTTAGAACTCAATTATAGTCCCAAAACTGTACACAATATTAACAAACGTCAGTGTGATTTATTAATAGAAACATGTAACTTGTCACATTTTACCCCTCAAAAAAGGAGCATCTTTTATATCAGAGGTCCCCAAACTTTTGGGCACCAGGGACCAGTGCCATGGAGAAAGGTTTTTCCATGGACCTGAGGATGGAGCTTTGCTTGTTTGTGCGGCCCGCTTGCTGGAATGCTGCAGACTGGTGCCGGTCCATGGACTGGGGGTTGCGGATCCCTGCTTTATATAACAGCCGTTAAGCTGTTAAATCTTCTACTTTGGTGACATTTTATGAGTAGGAAACTACAAAATCCAAATAGGAGCTTCATTTTAGGAGAGATAAAATCAATAATATGCAGTGATTTGCAACACACCTGTTTTCCAGTGATCCAAATTTAGGCCTCTTCATTTATGAACCAAGCAAGTCTTAATATTTTTATTGAAAATGCTTTAAAGTTTCACTTTCTAAAATTCAGTTAAGATATAGTTTCAATTCACATTTTTTAAATCTAGCAAATTCTACTTTCTGAGCCAATAAAACAAACCAGAGGCGGCACTCAGAGCCCTCTCTGTGGGCACGCGCGCCGTCACCCCAGTCCTAGGCCTTCAGCTGGGTTTTATAAAACCTTTTCACTTTAGGCCTCCGCCGCAGTATGCAAAAAAAAAAAAAAAAGGTTCAATCAATCAGTCAATTTCAACTTCTTGCGGGGAAAAAAAATCTTGCAAAGTTGGAATTGATTGATTGAACTTTTTAGTCCCACCCAGTCTGCCGTTACCACCACAGCCACGCCCACCCAATGGGCCACACCCACCCAATGGGCCACACCCACCCGGCACCCGACGATGCATAAGTGGGTTTTGGGTTGCAGTTTGGGCACTCGGTCTCTAAAAGGTTTGCCATCACTGCAAACCTGGTTTCTTGAAAAGAACTCAATACATATGAAGGCTAACACTAGCTAAAGAACTGGCAGCTGAATTCACATTGTCGAGAACAATAACAATAACAATTTTGAAGAGAAGAACATGATTTTTAGATCGGATGCCAGACTTAATACATCGAAAGACTTATCATTACCAATAAATTGTACAGAATGAAGCATTTGAATATTTAACTAATGATAAAGTATTATTATAATTAATGTATAGAACAGGAATAAGATTTTATTTTACACTGAACTTCTATTTATAGACAGTATTGAGTTGAATATGTTGTGTACATACATTTTTTTATTAGCCTAACAAGGCTACATTCATAAAAACTAGTTCTTCTCCTTTTTCTGGACAGCACAAGTTCTTGTCCTTTCCTTCTGCTGAAAAGCTGCTTGGCATTCTGATAAATTGAAGCAGAAAAAAAAAATAGAAACAGTAAAAAGTAACTGGTATGAGTCCTGTATACGAGTCCTTCTTTTTATTCCTCTTGTAATTTCTAATCTCTTTGAATTATTTTTCAATTACTTTATTTTTAATTATTATTTTTAAATATAATGTATTCTTAACTGCTTTGAAAAATGTTGTTTTCTGCAAGTCTGTATTTTATTGTTTATCCTCAATATCAGTCCCATTACTAATATTATGGTTTTAGTACGTTTAACATGGATGGTTATGTTTTTTTCCTTTAAGTCATTTTCCAAAATCACAACTCTTTTTACAATCATAATGGCTGTAAGAGAACAGTTTCATCATCTACTTATAGAGATTTTATTTGTCATTTTCTTAAGAACATTATGTTGTTATGATATGGTTCACAAATTTAGAAGTCTTGGCTACATATGTTTTCTCTATTTCATTGACTATTTTTATGTCTGTTTTAGATTTTGGGTGAAAGTGGGTTTTTTTTGGAAAGGAATAAAATATGTTATGATGCACTAGTTAAACAATAAATATACAGTATCTTATTTATATTTTATAAAGAAGGCGCCATTAACATTAAATTGGATTAGGACCTAGAAGAAGGAAAATTGTGAAATTGTCTTTGAAGAAAGAACCTCTGCTTCATCCAGACATGTTCCGAGGACAACAGAAATATTATTTTTTCTGAATATTATAATATTATCTTAAGTAACTTCCATTCCTGATATGGATAAACAGAAATTCTACTGGATCAGATTAAAACTGCATTAACTATTAACTTACTCTTTTTCATACAGTATTCTCAGAAGTTACTCCATTACTATGTTGTACATAGTATGTTTTAGGTGTGTGTCATGTATGTGTTTCACTTTGAGAGCGGGCAACTAAATTTCATTTTTGATGTGAGCCATTGTGCCCACAGTAAAAAAATGACAATAAAGGTTATCTTATCTTATCTTACCTTACCTTACCTTACCTTACCTTACCTTACCTTACCTTATCTTATCTGAGCAGGGGGTTGGACTAGATGACCTCCAAGGTCCCTTCCAATTTTACTATTATTATTATTATTATTATTATTATTATTATTATTATTATTATTATTATTATTATTATTATTATTATTATTATTATTATTATTATCTTACCTTACCTTACCTTACCTTACCTTACCTTACCTTACCTTACCTTACCTTACCTTCTCATCTTACTCCATTACCAGTTTCATCCTTATTGGGAATTTTCAAATGCAGGTGGCCAAACAAAACTGGTCATGTGATTCCTGGTTATCACTCTAACTAAAAGTGTCAAACACACATTGTGTAAAAATAGAGAAATGGAAGTCACATAACATCCTGTCCTGAATGGCACGATGTAATATAATATCTGTATCTCTTTGGTCTGAGAGCTTAATTGAAAGTGAATGCTATGTACCATTCAGATAACTTCTTCATAGTGAATGAAATGGCTCTTGAAGATATAATCCTCAATACTGTGTCATATTATCCATGATGTGATTCTACTTCAGTGTTCATTACTAAGAGTGGTTGAAATATCTGCTCTAGATGTTTTCTATGAATTACCTAGTCCATGCTTTGAAATAATTGTTCTGCGCCGCATGAGAAAAGCACATCTTCCTTCCCCTGTCCTGACCACTTTCTACAGGGGGACGATCGAGAGCATCCTGTCATACAGCATCACAGTCTGGTTTGGAGGCATCACTGCTTCAGACAGGAAGGCGGTGCAGAGAGTGGTGAGAATGGCCGAAAAGATCACTGGCAGTTCCCTCCCTCCCATCCAGGACATAGCACAGAAGCGCTGCTTGAGCAGGGTCTGTAAGATTATCTGGGACACGACACATCCTCTTCGTGACCTGTTTTCCTTGTTACCTTCTGGGAGGAGGGGGCTTCGTGGTATCCGAAGCAGAACATCCAGATTCAGCCAGAGTTTCATTCCATACAGCATTAACCTTGCGAACTCTCACGCTTCCTCCTTCCGTTATATATTCAAGATGGACAATATTTAATATTTATTTGCTATGTATATGTAGGGATGTGGGTCTATACATATGTTGTTCATAGTATGTTTAGGTGTGTTTCATGTATGTGTTTCACTTTGAGAGCGGGCAACTAAATTTCATTTTTGATGTGTGCCATTGTGCCCACAGTATAAAAATGGCAATAAAGGTTACCTTATCTTATCTTATCTTATCTTATCTTATCTTACCTTACCTTACCTTACCTTACCTTACCTTACCTTACCTTATCATCTTATCACACAGAGACAAGCCATATACATTCCAATTTTTTCTCCATCAAAAACCTTCAGATTTGAAACTGAGTGCTAACCCAGTGTAACCTATAACAATTTGCTGAGCTTGTATGTCACTATGGATTAAGAAGTCAGAGTTCCTGCCCTGTCTGCATTAACACAATTCCCATTATTCTGAATAGTTGCCACTTATATCTCTGAAGACAGAAACTTAACAGGTCCACAATTCATCCATCATCCCTGTCAGCTGAGATATCTCATGACAATATTTTATCAACATTGTCTTACAACAAGAAGAGCTGTGGCATACCAATGCAGCTTGTGGTGTTGTTTTGTTATCAAGCACAGAAACAACATGCAATTCAGTTGGTGAAAGAATTTTGGCTTATGCCAACAGGTTACATGACTTTTATAAGGCCATATTCTTCTACGAGAAGCAAGCCTATGCCTATATTTTAGAAGGTATTTGGACATGCACTTTGAGTAATCTGATCTAAAAATGATTGGTTAGAAAACTGTTAAGCAGAATTCTGACCCATTCATCACTTTGCAAACCTACAACATATTTAGAACCTAAATTTGTAATCTTATGCCCATCTGCCAAACAAGCCCCATGTGAAATTAGTTTGCTTGTGAATAGACATGTTTAAATACTAGTGGTTAAGTAAGGACACTAGTTTTAATCAGATTTGAAAAGTTATCCAGAATGTAATGCAACATAGTTTGTTTATTAAACTCTCTCTGTCTCAGAAAACTCAGCAACAAACTGTAGATGTAAAATATTTATAAGGCTCATAGAATTCAAGTGAAGGTACTACTGAGTAAGCAAAGAAAACCTTAGGATGCCCTTCAAAATATTTCCATTCAAATAAAATGTAAAGTCCTTTGCACCAGGCTATCTGATGTGAGTTGGAAAAATCTGGGCAACCACTACATGGCAATGGCATCCTTTATTTTTGCAGCTTAGAAATTCTAGTCGTATCTCGCTCCTAGTAAGGTGGGAGACTACTCAGACACTTTTGAATTCTGAATATCTTTGTAAGGCCTTGTTTTGGTCTCATATTCATCTCTTTCATGAAAGCTGAAATTCACCATTCTTGCATGCATTTTGTCAGGGAACCTTCAGTTAATTGATGCTGTGACTTCACCTCTTCAGTCTCTATCTGGGCATATTCCTACCCAACCGAAGCTTGACCTTAAATAGAATAGAAACTGTGGCAAGAAGTAGTGTCATTTATAAATTTATAATAGTGCGAACATCTTTACAACTGTGTAAGTTAGTTACTAACAGTTGGATTTCCAGGGCGGCTAGGGATGAAGTGAGCAAAATATTTATATGGTATTATTAAATACAATTCCTCCCTTTATCTCACCTCCAGGATTTGTGAATGCTGTTAGACCAGAAGGATTGAGTTCAGTTTATTGATAAATAAAACATGTTATGTCTTTCTTGGGTTCCTCCTTGGGAAAAAACAAGATATTGTGGATGTTATGATTACAAAGCTGTGGCCAGAAACTAAAGAATGAAATAGAATCAGTCCCTGTAAAGCCTTCACTCCAGCTCCTTTGTGATATAACACTTACTGACTTCCTTGAACAAGTTTTTTTTTATTCAACTATCTTCGTGGGATTGATTTATTATTGGCTTTTGACCCCACCTAACTGACTCTTTCCTCTTTCTTGTTCTTAGTCCCTGCTACTTAATAATAATAATGATAATGATAAAGTTGGAAGGGACCTTGGAGGTCATCTAGTCCAACCCCCTGCTCAGGCAGGAAACCCTATACCGTTTCGGACAAATGGCTGTCCAGTTTCTTCTTAAAAACTTCCAGTGTTGGAGCATTCACCGCTTCTGGAGGCAGGTTGTTCCACTGGTTAATTGTTCTAACTGTCAGGAAGTTTCTCCTTAGTTCTAGGTTGCTTCTCTCTTTGCTCAGTTTCCACCCATTGCTTCTCGTTCTGCCTTCAGGCGCTTTGGAAAATAGCCTGACTCCCTCTTCCTTGTGGCAGCCCCTGAGATATTGGAACATTACTATCATATCCCCCCTCGTCCTTCTCTTCATTAAACTAGACATACCCAATTCCAGCAACCGTTCCTTATATGTTTTAGCCTCCAGTCCCCTAATCATCTTTGTTGCTCTTCTCTGTAATCTTTCTAGAGTCTCAACATCTTTTTTACATCGCGGTGACCAAAACTGGATGCAGTATTCCAAGTGTGGCCTTACCAAGGCATTGTAAAGTGGTATTAATACTTCACGTGATCTTGATTCTATCCCTCTGTTGATGCAGCCTAGCACTGTGTTGGCTTTTTTGGCAGCTGCAGCACACTGCTGGCTCATATTTAAGTGATTGTCCACTAGGACAAGATCCCTCTCACAGTTACTACTATTGAACAAGGTACCCCCTATACTATACCTGTACATTTGGTTTTTCTTGCCTAAATGACAAAGCAGTAAAAAAAGTGAGAGAGAGAGAGAGATTTAAAAAAACAACTAACCATAGTTCTTTAGGGATTTTCAAACTGAAAATTGCCCAAGAAAATTATTCATCCTCTTAGCTAGCAATGTACTTTCTTCATTCCTCTGCAACACTGCTATTTCTCCTGAAGGAAGGATTTATAGCTGTTGAGTTTTTTTCCCCTCCAAAGGCAATGGCTGGCATGTCTCTTCTGAATGTTTTAAGCTCAAATCTACTGTTCCAAAGAATTGGAGTTTATCCAACTACTAAAAAAATTCAATATGGTGTTTATATGTGTGTAGATGCCTAGACAGAAAAAGAGAAAGAGAGAGAAAAATCAAATTCTGACTTTTATAGTGGTAGTTTGGCTGAAAAGTGCCTTGAATGTTGAATAGAAGATTAAAGGACCAAAATGTCTTTTACTTACCAAATTCTGATGTTAATGTTAATCAGAATTCCTAATCTCTTCCATCTTATGAAATTTATCAGGTTTTAAACAGTAGTTTAAATATTTTAGCCCTCTAATTTTCAACAAACATGTTATGTTTCTGAACTGACTCAGGATCAATATCGCCTTTTTATGTGTCTACCATTTATTTTATAAACAGTGCAATGAAATAGAAATTTCAAAACAACAACAAAAAAAAGAATAGAATAATTGTGCCTTTCTTATGAGAACTACAAACTGTTGAATGACATAGTTTTTTGTTGAAATTATCCAAGACTGAAAGCAATCAATGTTCAGAAAATACTAAACTGGATTCAAACAATATTTGCATTTGATGAGTTCTTATTACACATGAAAGCAAAAATCACTGAGCAAGCTATAATGCGATGTGGATTAAGTCTGTGACTTCTAATTTGCTGAGATGTCCTGCCTTGATGAATGGTGCTTTTATTATTTAAAGCTTTTTTTGAATGGAATTCTATATATATATATTTCCTTATTGACTGTGTAGTATGTCACTCAATTTTCCCTTCCATTCTTATTGAAATTAGCTGGATTAATTTAACTTTAAAATTAACTTGGCTTGGATCTAGCCAATAAATTCCAACCACAGAAGGCTTTTTCTGATCATTTGAAGAACAGTATACTGAACTAATGTGATATAGTACAGGTAGTCCTTGAGAAAGAATTGTAATGGAGCCTTTTGGTCATATGTCACATTAATCGTTAAGTGAAACGTGTCAGCTAATGACCTCCCATCCCTGTTCTCTCCAGTGAAACATAAAACAAACATGTGGGTTGTTAAGTAGAATGTCGGGTGCCTCCTGGGTGGAAGAGGCCATTGGGGGTCTAGTACAGGCCCAGACGTGCCTGCCCTGGCTCTCCCAAGGTTTCTCCCCTATCCCTGAGCATCCCATGCTCTGCTTCCTGCATCTTGGGTGCCAATAGTCTTTTCCCTACTACCACCCACAACATGGCAGCCACATTTGTATCAATGCAGTGTGCCCTGTGGACACTTGGCCTGCCCTCCTCCTATAACATGAGGTCTAGAGAGCTTCAGAAGATAAGTGAGGGATGTGATAGGTATGTGTGTGTGGGGGGGGGGAGCCCAAGCACTGCAGTGGGGTGGGATGGGGGAAGAGAGGCAGGAGGGCTCTGCAGTGACCCTATGGTGGGTCATAAGTGCAACGACCGCAGGTCTGCCGCACATGTCATAATTTTGAAATAGGGTCATAAGTAGCTTTTAGGGGGCTGGTCTCAATTTTGAACATTTGCTAAATGGCCTGTCATACCTCAAAGATTACCTGTACCTGCTTTTAATTCTTCTGTTTGTCTTTTTCATTTATTATAACTAAATTTATTATAAAATTTATAATAAAATTATAAATTTATTATAACTAAATTTCATTTAGTATAATTAGTGAATGTAACCTGGAATCACTGTCCCTTTGGGTTTCTATTTTTGGCACTTCTTTATTTAATAAGTGCCAGACTTTACTATGTGTCAAGATTGGATTTTGAAGCTTTAGGTCATCTTGGGATATTACAATAAATTTCAGTTTTTCTTTTTGTTTTCCATTAAAAGTGGTCCCCAAAAGCATCCAAAGTTTGAATATTAATTAAAATGATTCATCTCATAAAGTAATTGGGTATGAGTCCTGTATACGAGTCCCTCTTTTTATTCCTCTTGTAATTTCTAATCTCTTTGAATTATTTTTCAATTATTTTATTTTTTATTATTATTTTTAAATATAATGCATTCTTAACTGTTTTCAAAAATGTTGTTTTCTGCAAGTCTGTATTTTATTGTTTATCCTCAATGTCAGTCCCATTACTAATATTATGGTTTTAATATGTTTAACATGGATGGTTATGTTTTTTTTCTTTAAGTAATTTTCCAAAATCACAGCTCTTTTTAAAACCATAATGGCTGTAAGAGAATAATTTTATCATCTACTTATAGAGATTTTATTTGTCATAAAAACTAATGAACTTTATCTCTAGAATATGTCTCTGGTCATATTCCATAATATTATTCCATAATAATTTTATTAATTGAAATTTAGAAATACAAAAGTAAAAAGCTAACATAAACTTAGAGAAATAAAAAAGAAAAAATAGGAAGTGAAAAAAGGAAAAAAGGGAGGGAGGAGAAAAGAGAAAAATATATAAAAAAGGAAGAAGAATAACAACAAAAGAAATGACTTTCTCCTTCATCAAAACCAGTATAAACATTTTCAATAACTCAACACCTATAATATTTCAGTCAACTAAAAATGCATAACTCATATTTATCTATTGGCAAATATTAAGCCTCATCTTTCAATCTCAATCAGCAAAATCCATTAGCAGCTCCCAGAAATAACAATGTACATATTTTAACTTTAAACAAGTAAATCAGTTTTGGATTTCTTTCCTTTCCTTTACACAATATCTTGACATTTTTTTGTAAAACTCCAAAGGGAAAAAAAAGTCTTTTTCCCACATCTTATCTCAGCTCTATAAATAAATCTTTAAAATCTCTCCTTCGACTAGAAACAACAATTAATTCCTTCAAATAACATTCCACCAATTAATTTCTTAACATTTTCTCTTCATTTCTTCTCAGTTTTAATACCATAATTCATCACTTTCCCTAAAAATATGACAAAACTCTCTTCTGCTAACATCTATCAACAAATCTTGAAAGCCTCATTTTTCAATCCTAGTCATGAAAAACCCATTAAGAACTGTTGGTATAAAGAGGACCATGTACAGCTTAATCTTGATTGAATAGGCCTAGTTTATAAACTTGTGTTTTAGTTTTAAAGATGTTGATCATTCCTTTTAGGTAATGTTTCAAAAACTGATTTCTTCTATCTTTTCCTTTTCTTAGGAATTCCTTCATAAGCACATCACTTTTGTAAATCCAAAATAAGAAAATTGTCCAAGTCACTTTTCTGAATTAAAATCCACATATCCAAATTACTTATCTGATTTATTATTTGTGTGTCCCTTTTAATGATTAAAGCTGATTTCATTTATAGATCCTGTACAACATTTTTACCAATATAATTCTTGTATTTTGTCAACTTTATATTCATATCCAAACAGCCTAGTTTTCAACTATATCTTTCTCTGTCTCTTCTTTTAAACCTATTTTACTGGGTCAGACAGTCTAAAGTGGAAGTTCTGTGTGCATTGTTGACAAATATCCTTCAATTCTTCCAGAGTTAAAATATTTTTTAAAAATAGAGTTTTTAGTTATAATATTTAATTCATTCTGGCTACCTTTGGTAAACAGCCTTCAATCTTCTTCTATCATGTTTTTCTCTCATCCAGAACATTGAACAGATTTCTTTTATTTAAACTTAAATCTTAAGATATTTTAATAAGATTTTAAACAAATTTCAAGAGGTATTCTTATAACTTTTTGATGTCTTGTGTCCAGTCAATTTGGCCCCCTAGTCCACTTAAAACTTTTGAAAGTCAACATTCACATCACCCTTTCACTCCTTATTTTGTCTTCAAGTTTTAAATTAATGTAATTTTACATATATATTTTTGTGCTGCAGACTGGAAGAAATCATCCAGTATAATGAAAGGTTCTTAATATACACAATACAATTTAAAAGCCATTCCCAATAAAAATGATTAAAAGGGGAGATGGCGAAGCCTTTATGAAAGGCTCCAATTGCAGGTTGCTTGGCTGTCACTCCCGAATCTGAGAGCTCTAAAACCCACTGGAAATTGCTGGTTTGTGGTCCTATTCTAGGGATTTGGATTTTTGCAGGCCAGATCTTTGCCATCTTAAACTGGGTCAAACTCCTTCTTTTATTACACTTCTTCCTTGAAGCCTATTCCTTTTTTTCCTGATTCCACAGAAATTGCAAAGTGAAGGATCTTTCCCTTGCTATTGAGCTTGAAGGGAACCAATGACATACTACATTCTTTTGATCTCCCTCTGTTTATTGGTCTTCATTCTAGGCCAGTGATGGCGAACCCTTTAGAGACCGAGTGCCCAAACTGCAACCCAAAACCCACTTATGCATTGTCGGGTGCCGGGTGGGTGTGGCCCATTGGGTGGGCGTGGCTTCGGTGGTAACGGCAGACTGGGTGGGACTAAAAAGTTCAATCAATCAATTCCAACTTTGCAAGATCTTTTTTTCCCCACGAGAAGTTGAAATTGACTAATTGATTGAACCTTTTTTTTTTTTGCACACAGCGGCAGAGGCCTAAAGCGAAAAGGTTTTAATAAACCCACCTGAAGGCCTAGGACTGGGGCGACAGCGCCCACGCCCACAGAGAGGGCTCTGAGTGCCACCTCTGGCACCCGTGCCATAGGTTCGCCACCACTGTTCTAGGCCATTGCTTTATTCAAATGCTGGTCTAGTATCTTGATACCTATCTAAAGTCTGGTTCTGATTTTTTTCACAGCTTATTATATCAACAGTTGCAAGTAGTAAATGTAATGCAATTGTACCTATGCATTTTATCATACCAGGGTATATTAATATTTTTCATAACACTTGTGATCTCTATTACTATCATTTTATATCCTACAAAGAACTGCAAATGTATCTAGCCTCCTGCCAGCATTTGATCCGCTTCAGTTTGCTTACTGACCAAATCGCTCTCCAGAGGATGCTAGTTCTTTTCCTGCATGCGCTTGCACACATTGCCTCCATTCCCAGGTGGAGCTCAGTCTCACCTCTCTACAGTTGTCCTTGACTTATGACTACAATTGAGACTAAAATTTATGTTGCTAAGCGAGACAGTTGTCAAGTGAGCTTTACTCTATTTTACAATCTTTCTTGCCACAGTTGTTAAGTGAATCACTGCAGTTGTTAAGTTAGTTCCCCCATTGACTTTGCTTGTCAGAAGGTCACAAAAGGGGATCACATGACCCCAGGACACTGCAGTCATCATAAATATGAGTCAGTTGCCAAGTGTCTGAATTTTGATCATGTAACCATGGGGATGCTACAAGGGTTCCAAGTGTAAAAAATGGACATAAGTCGTTTTTTTCAGTGCTGTTGCGATGTTGCAGAGTCACTGTTGTAGATCAAGGACTGCCTACACTTGCAGTCTCCTCTTTTCTGTGTTTCCCTAGTAGAGCCATTTTGTTTTCTTTGCTACTTTTATATCGGGCAGGCACACCCCAGCTTTTTTTCTTCCAAAGTCTCTCTCCTTACTGAAAGCAACAGTATGTCTTCTTCTCAATCAGTGGTTCTCAAACTATGGGTCGCGACCCCATTTGGGGTCGATCGACCATTTCACGGGGGTCACCAAGCAAGGCTGTCCGCCATTTTTTCCCCTTTTCCGGCGGGTGCCTTACCTCCTTTGAGCTGGGCCAGCTGGTGGTCGGCCTGCTCCGTCTCTGCCGCTTGCCAGCTATGCCTCGGCCAGCGCAGGGGGCGGAACCACACATGCGCGGCGCTCCCTACAATAGTCAGACTCTTGCTTCTCCCAAACAAAGCCTAACATTAAAACCTCATACCATGTTATATTTCAACTTAGGAACACTGCAGAACTGCTTATTGTCTTGTCACATTGAATGGATGCATTGGTTCCTTCTTTAAAAGTTTGAAATAAATCAAGCTGTTAATATGTGTTTTTTAAAAGAATGATATGGATAGAAACTTTCCACATATTTCAGCTGAACTTTTCATTCAGCACCGCCTGAATAAAGCTAATTATAATTATTCATTTGCATATTTCTGAACTATTTTGGCACAAAATATAACAATATGCATTTCACTTTTAAATTATTTAATACATACTGAACATTTTAAAAGAATTAAAACTTGGTCTTGGGTAAAAAAATAAATTTCTCTTAAGCAGGAAATAGGATTTTGGACTTTGAGTCGTATATAATATTTATCTGTCTGATTTTACAAAGTAGAGTGTTCTTTTTGAAAGCATCCAGGGAATCGTAGATAAAAAACAACCAAAGTAGAGAGATCCTTGAAATTATGATCAATGGAAAACACACTGGTCATTTGATCACAGGCTTCCCAATCTGTGGTGAAATAAACTGAACTTTCATTTCAAATTGAGTTGTTATGTTTAAATATGCACATCTCTATATCAATTCAGAGATGAATAATTTATGTATTGAGTGCTTTTTTGCGTGATAAGCAAGTGGCCAATCTTGTATCATGTTCATCCTTCTACCAAAGGGAGCCAAACAAATGACTGAAAACTGAAAGCCATTTTGAAAGATTCTTCAGCTTTTATCAATGAAGCAATGAAAGTGAAGTCACTGTATCATACAAGAAGAATCAGAAAAAACCACCTTCTTTTTATTGCACTCTTATTTCTTTTTAAAGTAGCATGCTGACTTTTTGTTTTAGGCACCAAAACAACTTGAGATACATCACTAAAGATCAGAAAAAGGAATTATGTTCTGTGGAATATTA
>NW_015387766.1:10968-100312 GCF_001527695.2 Protobothrops mucrosquamatus | reverse complement strand
AAGGTAACCAGGTCCGATGCCATGGAGCGCTTTAAAGATGATAGTCAGCACCTTGAAGCGCACCCGGAAGGCCACCGGCAGCCAATGCCAGACATTGCTGAGGCAGGTAAAATTCAATATGGCAGCTTAATTTTCAACGCTTCATAATTAGCACTGATTTAGAAAATGGGACCATAGACCAAACTGACGTTACAAACATATATGCCATCTCGCTCAGACTCTAGGGAGGCAACCACATTCTACCTAATGGGAAAGCTAATCAGAGCAGAACATTAGTCATACACAGTGCTTTTTTTCTAAAAAAAAAAAAAAAAGGTGCCGGAACTCACACACGTCATACAACCCGCCTTGCCTACCCTACAAGGTTCCATCCAAAAAAGGTGCCGGAACTCCGTTCTGGGAGTTCTATGAGAAAAAAAGCCCTGGTCATACATATTATTTTGATAGAACAACATCAACTTCTCTCACTCCTAGTTTTAAATGAATATAAATTTACTATTTTATGCTTAACATCAAGATCAGAAAGAACATGCTGTATACAGTACCTGTGAAAAAGTTATTCAGGAGCATGTCTGTTATAAAACTAAATGAACATTTTCTTCTTTCACCTTAATCTGGTAGGTTAAGAACTAGAATTCCAAGTTCGTGAAATATAAAAGATTTACATTATTTCCTTGAATTCATTTCCCAAATGAATAATTTGAGCTACAGCAAAGTAAGAGGCAGTACTTTTTATACAATTGAGTAATTTTCTGATAATCATCACATTTTAAAAATAACCATACTGTTTTCAGAAGAACATATTATTCCAGGCCTTTGATCACTGGGAATAGGCATTAAAACAGAGGTGTCAAACTGCCACCCCACGGGAAGCCGCGCCCACCCCAGTTCTGGCAATGGGAAAAAAGTCGTGATACATCACGACATGTCACATGTCGCAGCGAGTTTGACACTCTGCATTAAAATGTTTCCCTTTCCTGAGACAGAAACAATGGACATTCCCATGTAAGCATCAGAAATCATTCTTCCCATGTTAGAAAATTGAAAGAGAAGATCCCCAAAGGGGCATTGTAGTAGCTGAGCCACCATTATGTTGCAAACTGAGGAAGAATTAATATATAAAATGTCCTTCATTTATTTGCAATGTGAGGAAACACTTTTATTTTATAAAAGAAGATTAGTCTCTGTTTTGCCTTGCCAATTTGTTGCCATTGGATTATTTCTTTCTTTCAAGGACTGCCCACTTCTATCAGCCACAGTAAATAGACCAGGCCAGAAAATCAACTCCACAGGATGGCTAAAACTACCTTTACTGAGCTTGGCTATAGTAAAAGAATCTTCCAAATCTGATGGTACTGTCAGAACCCTACGTATTTTGTATTTCCTCCTTACACCTTCATTTTTCGGGTTCTGCCATTTATATGGGTGTTCTGCAGTATACTTTCTTTGCTTTGTTCTATCCTCTTTGAAGTATTTTTCTTGGGGTGAGAAAGGAATGTTCCTCAGGCCATCTGCCTTATCTCCAGGCGAAGGGAAGAAGCCATGGAGAAACTTGACAGCCTTGAGAACTGGCGCCTTATCAGTTCCTTCCCACAACAATTTGACACTTATGGATTGGCTCAATTTAAATCGGCCGGATGGACTGTTGGGATGGGGTTTGAAGGGGTTCTTTTAATGTAACGTTTGGCATGGGAAATCCTCATATACTGCCTTACTCTCCTGCTATCAATGCCTTCCAATAAAAGTTCCTGTTGAGACAATGCAAGTTTCAAGAGTTCTGCTTTTTTGGGAGGCTTAACTGAGGCAGATCCTTGGAGGTACTGTTCTCCCTCCCTTTATACACCAGTGAATCAGGCAGGCATCCTCCTGAGCCAGTATTATAATTTTTTTCACTATGCAGTATTATTTTTTTTCACAAGACTGATGTTTCAGCATTTTTTGCCTACGTAGCAGTTATTACATATTTCCATTAAGATTACCTTCTTTATTCTCTATTCAATTCCATAGCACTGTAAATTACACTGTAAGAATATGGTTAGCCTTACATGCACTTTTTTTTTCTACAAGTATTAGAAAAAATGATGGAATTTTTGTAAGGGTTTGAAACTTTTCCCTATCCCACCAGCCTTTGGATAAGATGATGATGGTGTTGATGAGCCTGTCTCGAAATGAATTTGATTCAGAAAGTGTTGTGGCTTTTGCGTTGGTTATATTGCATTGTGTATTTGTTTTGTTTGTTTTTGTTTTTTTACGTTTTAACTGTATGCAAACTACCCACATCACTGTGTACAAATTGGGCATCATAAAAACAAATAAGCATATTTGATCATGGGAAAGATTGCCGGATGCCTGGTATGCTGTATCTCCAATATGAAGAGAGCACCATGCTTTTTCTTGACCCTACATGAATTCAATATACAGAGCTGCAACTGTACTACTTAAACAGGGTTTTAGTTCTTTAAGGGCTGGTGAAGACATGATGTGACTGCTTGACACATTTTTTCATAGCTTTGATGGAAAGCAAAATATCCCTGCTTCTATTTTCTACATGCAACAAAGAGCAAATGGAAAATACACAGTGCATAAATCACCCGCTATGAATATTGTCAGATGGCAAAATTCAATGTGCCCTTAAGTTGTCCTTTGTTTTCTCTCTTACTTGTGCATACGCATATGCTAATTTCTCCTTGCAGTAGTGCCATGTCTACTGCAATATGTACATGGTGCTGCAGCTATTATAGTCAAAATCAGATTTTTTTTTAGTATTCAGAACAAAATAAAAGAACTGAACTGGATACTTACAGCAAAGCAATAGGCACAGTAGTACTGCTGCTGCTGCTGTAGTCTTTAATGAAACAAAATAGCAGTAGCACTTAGACATATATAACACCCCATAGTGCTTTATAGCCATTTCTGGATGGATTTCAAAGTCAGCATATTGCTCCCAACAATCTGAGTCCTCATTTTACCAACCTCGGAAGAATGGAAGGCTAAGTCAACCTTGAGCTGCTCAGGATCGAACTCCTGGCAGTGTGCAGAATTAGCCTGCAATACTTCATTCTAACCACTGTGCCACCACAGCTTAAAAAGAATCAACTGAAGGAGAAAAGAGAAGAGGCAGGCGTTGCATGGAGGCTATGTAGGAAGAAAAATAAGAGAACTAGATTTATATTAAAGCAGCTTCATACCTTTAACTAAATGTCTACTAATTGGCCTATCCCATGTGTATTCTTCTAAGAGTTTTTCTAGGACTATGAGAGAAGAGGAAAAAATGGGTTTGGAATGGAGCTAATTTTTTGGGATCAAAAATAAGACTCTAAGTACCTGTTGGTTCCATTCATTCCATTAGTTTTCTTAATTTCCAACTAAAAAAATAACACACTGAAAACTTTTTTTCTGCTGCAAATCAAAATGTGAAGAGAGTTCTTTAGAGTCCCTGAAAAGTCACAGATGATAATTCATTAGTTCTATTCCTTCTAAATCATTGATGTGTACAAAGGTAAAATTAGAGGCAAATATTTTAGAAAACATAATAGCCCATATCATGCTTTTAGGTCCAGGTCTGCTTGTAACTTCTTCTGTGAATCAATCGTAAACAGATGGAATGGTCCAATCTGGAACCGTTCTGGAATGGTCCAATCTGCTCTCTTGTAAGCTACTAACCTTTAGTATTAACTATTTTTCTTTATTTCAATTTTTGTAATCCGTAAAAGGGAGGTAAAAATAAGAGAAACTTTCAACACTTCGCATTTCTATAATCATATGGTCTCCTCAAATCTTCCCTTTTCTATTTATCTCTTTGTTTAACCCAGTCAGCCAATCAGCTTTCTTAACAAATTTAAACATTCTTTTTCCCACTGAGATACGTATTATCTTTATTTAATTCAAATAATTTAAAAAATAGTTTAAATGAGGCAATATTCCAAATTTAATGGTTTCTTTAGTTTTAACTTTCTCATACAAATTCCCAGTAAGCATTTTGCATTTAATGCTTTTTAAATCTTTGTAACTTGTTTCTTCCTTTTTTGCTTTAATCTTTCCTGGATCGAAGGTGCACTCAACGTAGGTGGTTCACCGCTCTGAATGTCTTTTTAAATTTGCTCCATTTAAATGTGCTTTAAAAAGTGAATTAGGCAGATCCAATATCCTTTAAACAAGCTTTGTGTGAGGTTCTGAGCACCATGACTTCTGGGACATATGAAACTAATACGAGCCATCTCATAGCTTCTCCTTGTCCAGATAAGCTCAACCATACTGCCTGTCTGTCACTCTTTGCCTCTGTGTCATACTCACTGTTTTATGGAGTTGTGCTAGTCTGCCAAGTTTCCACCCAGATGTCAACAGATTTGTATTTCTGTTTGGATCTATGCTTGACAAGGGAGGAATTCTGCTGCCTTGGGGGCATTTTATTTATTTTTCCTAAAGGAAAACATTTGCATTTATCTGTTTCAAATTTCATTATGTTATTTTCTGTCCAGTCTTCTAGCTATCAAAAATGCTCTTAAATTTATGTTTTTGTTTTAATGTGTATGTTTGTGTGTGTGTCTTCATCTGTGTCTCTGTGTGTAATTATTTTAGAAAGTGCCAGAATACATTTGAGGCACTATTTTCAAATAAGTAAATTATCTATGACTTTTTCTGGGCTTATACAGTTGCTTCAAAAGCTGCCTTTGGCTATCTCAGCATGCTCACACAGCCATTTTATGTTTGGATTTTTTTCCTAGTGAACTGAAATAGCAATGCATGTACATTTGTATCAAGATAACTGGTAGATACTTTTCAAGCAGCTGCACACATCTGGAGAAAAGTGCAGGTATTTTCATGATCCAAAGGAAATGCTTTATAACATCCATCAATATTTTGAATATTTTTAAAAGATTTCCACAGCCCTATTTGCTATTCCACTCTAGTTAAATCTATATAAATAAAAATGTAAATGTTCGTTTGTTCAAAATCTTAAATCTCCGAAAGTTCTTCACCGATTGCTTTGAAATTTTGACACAACGTTGCATTCGAATACGTGCGTGTTTTTATATACCTACTATTATATAGATGTCACACCTGTGACAGGTAAAACATGTTTTTTTTAAAAAAACAGCACCATCTGTTGGACGTAAAACCAACACACGCTACGATTAACCAGACTGAGCCACAGCTACACGTGGCCAGGTACAGCTAGTCTATCTATATAAATAAAAATGTAAATGTTCGTTTGTTCAAAATCTTAAATCTCCGAAAGTTCTTCATCGATTGCTTTGAAATTTTGACACAACGTTGCATTCGAATACGTGCGTGTTTTTATATACCTACTATTATATAGATGTCACACCTGTGACAGGTAAAACATGTTTTTTTAAAAAAAACAGCACCATCTGTTGGTCGTAAAACCAACACACGCTACGATTAACCAGACTGAGCCACAGCTACACGTGGCCGGGTACAGCTAGTCTATCTATATAAATAAAAATGTAAATGTTCGTTTGTTCAAAATCTTAAATCTCCGAAAGTTCTTCATCGATTGCTTTGAAATTTTGACACAACATTGCATTCGAATACGTGCGTGTTTTTATATACCTATATTATATAGATGTCACACCTGTGACAGGTAAAACATGCTTTTTTGACAAGAATTGTAAAATTAAACATATTACAAACGTGCGCTTTCTCTTTTCTTTCTTTGCCATTTAACCAGACTGAGCCACAGCAACGCGTGGCCGGGTACAGCTAGTTTTATTTATACATTTAATCAGCTGTCATGGTTCCGACAGATGAAACTCTTCAAAGAACTTCGAGGCATTGTTTACCTTAAAGAGTCTTTATTCAAGTTGCATGGCTAACATTGGATGTTCTTGCTTTGACATCAGCATTCTTTGCCCAGAAAGTTTTCTTGTGTACTTTTATTTGTAGCATTGTTATCCTGAGGCACTTATGTAAAGCTATACTCAGTTTCTGTTATAATGTACTATTTGTAGAATAGCTAAGATACGAGCAGCTAATTTAATTTTGTAATGCTGTGCAATACACTATTTCAATGGAAGCCATCTTCACAGATTACTGAAATAATTGGGTACAGTACCAATACTGGAGCACCTGCAGAATTTCTATGCACTTTGGCATAGATCTTTCTGTCACAATCTATTAAGACTTAACATCTTCCTTTGAACTTTGGCTTCCTCCCTCTCTGCAAAGACTAGAAGCTAAGATAAAATGAAATTTATTTAACAACCTCATGTTACAGTTGACGGCTTCAGGAAAAGAAACTTTAAAGATTTTAAATTAATGATTAAGGGATAAATACGAGGCAAACTAAATTCAACAAATAAAATATCTAAGCTACTCCCTAGATGGGACATTCTGGGACTTTTCCTGTAAACAAATAACAGGAATTAGCATTATTTCTAGGATATATTTTTATTATAATTGTTAACGATTATTTATGTAGTTGTTAGTTTGCAACACCATATGTTGTTATCATCACTGAAGATTCCAGATTATACAGTCTAATTATTTACCTACTGTAGGTGTTTACTTGGAACCTGCTTATAGTGAAAGTATGGGATGACTACTGCTGACGTATTGTTTATTTATTTGTTCCTAGAGATTTACAAACTAACCTTTGGAATCCAATTTCCTTAATGTAGGTAGCAATAATTTGGGATAGGACTGGTTGCAAACTATTCATTTATTTTCTCCTGCTGTTAATAAGATGGTTGCAATAAAGCTTATGCATTATGTCTCTAATTATAAGGGAAGGGCCCTCTTCTTCCAATTATTAAGACATGCAGGAGCTATGTAAATTATTAAGTATTCATTTACATGGCCAATTATACTGACTGGGTTCAAGAGAAGAGAAAATCAGTAGAGCAGAGGAGTATATTCCACAATTTGGAGACAGAGATACAAATATTCAGTCCTGCCAACATAACAGTGATGCCAGGGTGTTCTTAATATGCCAAATCTATCGTTGGTTTTAATTAATTAAAATTAAATTAATTTTAATTAATTTAATAAATTTAAAATGAATTAATTTAATTAATTCATTTTAAAATATGCAACATTTTAATAGCTCCTGAAGGCCTTTCAGAGCCTGACTTAAATCCAAAGAATGGTATCAGCAAGAAAAAAAATATATATCTATATCTATATCTATATCTATATCTATATCTATATCTATATCTATATCTATATCTATATCTATATCTATATCTATATCTATATCATCTATATCTATATCTATATCTATATCTATATCTATATCTATATCTATGTAGGTCTTTGGATATTCAGGTTTTCTCCCGCGTAAAATTGGAAGTGTCTTGGCGACGTTTCGACGAAGTCACATTCATCATCTTCAGGCTGGTGACTTCGTCGAAACGTCGCCAAGACACTTCCAATTTTACGCGGGAGAAAACCCGAATCACCAAAGACCTACATACAAACACCCGCAAAAACCTCAGAAAACATCTATATCTATATCTATATCTATATCTATATCTATATCTATATCTATATCTATATCTATATCTATATCTATATCTATATCTATATCTATATCTATATAAACTTGCTAGGCCGTAGTGGCACATTGGTTAGCAATAACAATAGCACTTAGACTAGGGGCAAGTTAATATGCCTAGCACCAGCGCTTAGACTTATATATGGCTTCACAGGGCCTTACAGGCCTCAGAGTCAGCATATTGCGCCCAACAATCTGGGTCCTGATTTTACTGACCTCGGAAGGATGGAAGGCTGAGTTAACTTTGAGCCGCTCAGAAACAAACTCCTAGAGTGAGCAGTGAGTTAGCCTGCAGTACTGCATTCTAAACATGGCGCCACCACAGTTAGAATGGAGTATTGCAGGTTAATTCTGCTGACTGCTGCCAGCAGTTCGAGTCTTACCAGCTCAAGGTTGACTCAGCCTTCCACTCTTCCAAGGTTGGTAAAATGAGGACCCAGATTGTTGGGGGCAATAGGCTGACTCTGTAAACCATTTAGAGAGGGCTATAAAGCAATGTGAAGCAGTATATAAGTCTAAGTGCTGGTGCTAGGCATACTAACGTGCCCCTAATCGTCTGACCTCTTTGTTAGCCCTGGGGAAATATTAATTCAAGAATATTTATTACTCTTTAATATGACTGAGGTGGGGAAAAAATTTGAAGAGACCTAAAGTGTGAGAACAACATTTTCAGAAATGACTTAAATGAGGAATCAGAAAGGATGCATATGAAGTGCAAAAGTGGGGTGATGGATTGCCAATACTCAGAAGAGATGATCAAATTCAAAAGCTTTTTGATAGACACACATTTTAAATAGACTTGATAGACTTGAACTCTGGGTGCTACTCAACAAAATGTGGCAAAAAAAAGGTATGGATTGGCAGTTATTTAGGGGAAAAAACCCCAGATACACAGATATAAGGTAGGGGGTACCTGGTTCAACAATAGTGCATGTGAGAAAAATTTGGGTTTCTTGATAGATCAGATTAAGAGGAAGCATGAAGACTAGTGTTGCAGCTGCCAAAAGAGGCAATACAATATACAGCTTCATCAGCAGAGGGATACTATCAAGGTCATGTGGTAAGTGATAATTCCAGTTTATGCTGTTTGGTCAGATCATGTCTGATTGCCCAGTACTGATTGCCACAATAGAAGCAAATGCTTTCTTTCTTTCTTGGAAAAAGTCCAAATGTTTGACATGTCTGATTTATAAGAACATGTCAGTCTGTTTTTAACAAAAGCTACTCATCCATTGTTCTACATCTGCTTCTTTCACAAAACAAACAATGATGCAGATTAATAACAAGATCTATAGTTGCCCAACTCTGAAAGGCAATGGGATTAGAACAAAGCTTGCCACATTATACATATTCCCTACCAACTACTTTAAGAACTATCCATATTTTAATTTTGTCTTAAACTGTTTATAGTTTCCCTTATATCATTTTGTACAATGAAATAAGCTGCTGGCTCCCCCTCTGATTCATAAACATTAAGCAGAGCTTTAGACAATTCAATATTTCCTTATACAGGAGATATAAACTTTTCCATCTGGCAAAGTATATGCATATGTATGTGATGGAGCACATTGATATGCCGGAGATATGAACCCACAGCTTATTTACACTTCTTTTAAACTTTAATTTATTTCTTTCCTTTCTAGACTTTGTGGCAAATAAAGGCTTTAAGTGGATAAAGAAGGGGAAGTCACTGGGNTAGCAATAGCACTTAGACATATATACTGCTTCACAGTGCTTTACATCCCTCTCTAAGCAATTTACAGGGTCAGCATACTGCTCCCAACAATCTGGGTCTTCATTTTACTGACCTTGAAAGGATGGAAAGCTGAGTCAACCTTAAGCCGGTCAGGATCGAACTCCTGACAGTAAGCAGTGAATGCAGTACTGCATTCTAACCACTGCGCCACCACAGAATGGGCGGGGATGGAGAAGAAAGGGGTTATGCTGCCAAAACATGAGTGCAAAGGCAGTTGTGCCTGTGAGTATTTTACTAAAGAAGCAAAATAGTTGGACTGCTCCGTAGAACTGCCCTGCTGATTGGAGAGGAATAACTGGTCATGGTTAACTAGATAGGAGCTTAAAGAATCCTTTTGGAAGAAACTGGGAAATTGATTTTCAAATCCAGGGCTAACTGCAATGATAAAACAGGCACTAATGTGAGCAACAATCTGAGTGAGACTAATTGTCAAAGTACTTTTGACAAGTTACTATTATATTCTCTTGACCAGAAGTTTTGCACACAAAGTTCTCATCAAGCGTACAAATCAGAATTGATGGCTGCAAGACATAAAATGCACAAATAATTTCAAATATAGATTTTATTTGAAATATAGTTATGATGTGTACTGTACAGAACATACTCATTCAGAATTAAACTACTGCTGATATTGGCCTTTGTTCTTCACAAAACTTGTATGAAATTTCTTCATCCCTGTACTTTTGGTTTTGATATAAAGTATCACAATATATACTAAAAGTGAGCTATTGCCATAACACTAACGTAGGGCATTACATGCCAAAACAATTAGATACAGGAGTCCCAGTGGCGTAGTGATTAGAATGTAATATTGCAGGCTCACTCTGCCCCACAGCCTGGAGTTCGATCCTGACCATTTCAAGGTTGACTCGGCCTTCTATCCTTCTGAGGTTGGAAAAATAAGGGCTCAGATTTGGGGGGCAATATGGTGACATTGTAAATCACCCAGAGAGTGCTGTAAAACACAATAGGGTGGTATATAAGTCTAAGTGCTATTGCTATTTCCCTTGTGCATCACTCTGCTGAACACCTAATTCTCACACTTCTGTGTAATGTTTATGTGTATTTACTCATGTAGTATGGCTGTAGTATTATTATTTATCATTATCTTCTTACTCCTCTTTCAATTGGGATGATGATGATGATGATGATGATGATGATGATGATGATGATGATGATTCTGTTGCTTTGCATATACACTGGGAGCTTCTGCCCCGGAGACCAATTCCTTGTGTGTCTAATCACAAATAAAATATTCAGTTCAATTCAATTCACGCTCTCATTTTGATTGTTAACATTTTGCATATTATCGAAAGAGGTCTGCAGAAGCTCTGCAGTTTTACTTTGGTCATTTTGAAATGTAAACTGCTATGTCCCAAAGCTCTGTGAGCACTCAGAATTATGAACTGGAACTTTTTTTATTTAGGATTTTAGAGTTCTAGCTTCTGTTGTATCATCTTATTTCCCAGGAGAATTGTCTCAGTGTTAGACCAGAACTCTCATTATATGTGTCAGTCTGAGATTTACCATCTTGTAGGGCTGCTAGTCCGCCAACAATAGCTGTGGAACTTTGCGTGAGACCAGATATATGAACATAAAAATAAAAATCCTTATATATTTATGTCAGCCCAAAGGTTTAAATATTTATTTATTTAGAAATTTTACTGTATAGAGCTGCCTACTCAGTCACAGAAACTCTAGTTAAATAGGCCAGAGTTTTTCTTACACTTTTTGAATCAACATATTCTTATCTGTTCTTTTCCTAGCTTTTAAGGCTGACCTGCTTCTTATTATCAAGAGCATGCTTATTATTGCTTTGCTAGCTTCCACTCTTCCAGTCAACAATTACTGAATACTTCTGATGCAGGAATGAATGAGCACAAGAACTTTGAAGTACACCTGTAGCAAATCACCTGTCTGAGTTGACCTCTCTCTGAGATATCCATAACTGCAAAGCATGCCTTTAACGATTCTATTCCTGACACAGTAAGAAAGAATGTTAATAAGTTCTTTCTGAATTTCTGGTATCAGATAATTTATTGTTCCACCCTTCATACTTAATAATTTTCCCAGCCTTCTATCACATTTTGCAGAAAGGTTATTAACTGAAAGAAAATTTTCACAGAATCTGCTTGAGCACATGTCTTATTTCACGTGAGTACTGTACTACAGAGAAGGTTAGAAACAACCAATGTCAGTATGACATTAATAATGCTATGGACATTTTGTCTCCGGAAGTGTTTTCCTTTCTTTGGACAGCCTCTTCTAGATTCTGGATCAGAGGGTTTTGTGAATGCCATTGCTCAAGAATGCTGGAGCTCTAGAAGTGATCCTCTGACAATTCACGAATCCTGCTTTGAGTCTTTTAGCAATGAGCAACAAGACATCCAGCCGCTTATTCAGTCCCTGGTTTTTCTATAGGAAGTTCATACAGGTAGTCCTCGACTTACAACCACAGTTGAGCTCAAAATTTCTGTTGCTAAGTGAGACAGTTGTTAAGTGAGTTTTACCCCATTTTTAAGACCTTTCTTGCCATAGTTGTTAAGTGAATCACCCCAGTTGTTAAGTTAGTAACATGGTTGTTAAGAGAATCTGGCTTCCCCACTGATTTTGCTTGCCAAAAGGTCACAAAAGGAGATTGCATGACCTTGGGACCCAGCAAGTATGAGTCAGTTGCCAAGCGTCTGAATTTTTATTACAAGATCGTGGGGAGGATATAAGTGTAAAAGGTCGTAAGTATGAAAAACAGTCATAGGTCAGTGTTTTCAGTGCCATTGTAACTTTGAATGGTCACTAAATGAAGTGTTGTAAATTGAGGAATATAGGCTGAAACATATAAGGAACGATTGCTGGAATTGGGTATGTCTAGTGTAATGAAGAGAAGAACGAGGGGTGACATGATAGCAGTGTTCCAGTATCTCAGGGGCTGCCACAAAGAAGAGGGAGTCAAGCTATTCTCCAAAGCACCTGAAGGCAGGACAAGAAGCAATGGATGGAAACAAATTAAGGACAGAAGCAACCTAGAACTAAGGAGAAATTTCCTGGCAGAACAATTAATCAGTGGAACAACCTGCTTCCAGAAGCTGTGAATGCTCCAAAAGTGGGAATTTTTAAGATGAGACTGGACAGCCATTTGTCCGAAATGGTATAGGGTTTCCTGCCTGAGCAGGGGGCTGGAATAGATGACCTCCAAGGCACCTTCCAACTTTATTAGTATTAATATATTTGTGTGTGTGTGTGTGTTCTCTACCATTATTCATTAAAACATGGTTTATAGCCGATTACACTGCGTATATACATGCTGTGCATACATGCGGTGTATCTAACTTTCTATCCCCCAAGAGGCTGATTTCCATCTAAGTCAGGCCTTGTTCCAATCTCAACAACAGCATCAAATCCGGAAAAGTCTTCTGGTTCAGACTGCTCAGCTGTCTATTTGCTAAGTCAGGGGTCCCCAACCCCGGGGCCGCGATCCAGTACTGGGCCGCAGCCTGGTCAGAACAGGGCCGCAGAAGCAGAGGGTGACTGCAGGCACACATGCAGCTCCATTTGTGCAAGCAGTGGGCACACGTGCTGCTGCTTGCGAAAATGGAGATGCACACACGTACACACTTGCTTACCGCTCATCTAAAACTGATCCCTTTCTTCCCCTGCTGGTCTGTAAAGCTGGAAAAGTTGGTGTGCTAAGTGAACCCTTTTGTCCAGTTGCTGAAGCAAGGTCAAAGGCCTACTTGCACTACTCACTGAAACAGCCTGCCCCTGCAGCTCTCTCACTGAGCAAGCACCATTCTAGCCAAGGATGCTAACTGTTTACTGCCAGCTAAGGATTGTCCAAAGTTTTGCAACTCAAATATGATAGCCATTATCTAAGATCATAGAAGGGCCCCTGGGGGAGCCTTGTCAGGTGCGGCCAGCCCTTCAGAAAAAGCCGTGGGGAAAATGTGGAACTACTAACCCAGAGTTTCTTGAATAACAATAGTGGCCTGCCTCATTTGCTGGTTGATCTCTAGCAAAATGGTGGGCTTGGTCTCTGTATCTACACCACTCACCATGATGTCAGGGCATTGTCTTGAAGCAAAAGTTTTCTTATGAAATGTGCACAAAATATTCAAAATTGCTTAAGCTATCTGATTTTCAGATACAAAATTTATAGCATTTGCCTTCACAGATAATAAGCCACGTCATGTATACATGATGCGCAATATTGTTCAGTTTAACGTGCTCTAACAAGACATGCTTCCAAGTAATTTTGTACCTGCTTCAGTGGCAAGTGACATCAACTGTTGTTGCTGCAGACAGCTTATTTTCTTCTGGAAGAAAAAAAATGTTGACAGGTTCTGCTTAGCTGGCTGCTTGCAACGGACAACTTATTTCTCTGTCCTTTTGAAAAACGCGTTGTCGCTCTGTCTGATGTGTAAGGAGAAAAAGGGTCTGCACAATTCAATATACTGTACTGTGCTCTCCTGCCAAGGTTATAAATCATTTATTTGAAAGACATTTAGAAGATTGTTTGTGAGCCACATGTTGGTCAAAAATAATAGGAAAGAAAGAAAATGTTTTAACAATAATTTGAATTAGTCTAAATTTACCTTTGATTTTTCTATGGGTCATCACACTTGAAAAAAAAAGTTATAAATAACAGGTTAAAAAAAACCCCTCCATAATTTATTTCAGCAAGTGTGATCTTCACAAATGTTTCTTGGCATGCGTGAATTGACTTCAATAATGGGGAGCCATGGATTCAAATATGGGAGTCTTTTCTGAGTAGATTTGGATCTAGTTATCATGTGTAACTTAAATTGAGACACGGGGCCCTTCATATGGCTAAATTGATATCTATCAGCTCTTGAGCTGGTAAAAATGTACCATATGCCAGCATAAACTGTGCTGTCCGCTTTGCCAGTCTCTGCTGGTGAATAGTGTTGCCCTTACTTATTACGGGCCAAGTTCTGGAAAGGAATTGGCAGATTTCCCTTGCTTCATTTCATCTCTGCCAAGTGACAAACAATCACCATTCAGTCTCCCTGATGTGGAATTTGTGGATCAGTGGAGAAGTTGAGACAGATGCTTACAATAGCAAGTTTAGTGACCTACCAAGTGGCAAACAGTAGCAGAAGCAGAAGGGATTCCTCCCACTACTACTATTCCACACAGCCCTTCCTTCATGCCTGTTGCTTGTTTGGCTATCTCTGAACACAGTCATAATGTTTTAGCTTTTAGGAAAAGCTTAAACTGTCTTTTTAAAAAAACAACCAAAAAACCCCTCCCCAGTTGAAGCTAATATGCATGTGTAGGCACAGCATGAAGCTAGAGAGAGCAGTCAATAAGAAGTGTGTTCCATTCTTGAGTGGCACTGTAAGTGTTCAAAAAGTCCAGGCTAAATTTCTTATGGCTATATTAAAATGATATCTATCAGTGCATGACTCTGACCTCGCAGTTGGCAGCATATGGAAATAGCCAGAGAATGGCTCCAGAGAAGAGCTTGAAGAATCATGCAACTGTGGTTACCCGCCCATAGCACCAAACGTAATTACTATTGACACCTAGTGCTCAGAGACTGGAGGGTAGGGAACAGGCGTGTAACAGCCTAAAGTTGTCAATAGGAGTTAGACAGATCCAAATGTCTGGCTACATTAGCAGCCAAATTGTCACTGAGGTGTGCCAGATTATATCTATAGCCAAATTATGTTACATGTCAGGAAAACACTGCTTTGAAACAGGAACAATGAAGAATAATTTCAGGTTACCTCTGAAGATTCTACGACTGCAGTGTTTTGAGAACAAAGCAGAAAATGAGTTGCTGGAATATGTTTATGCTCTGGATAACGTGGAAGAGTCCACAGTTTGTTTTTACACACCCTACTAAATTCCTTTACATTTTGGGGCCTAGGAAAATCTGCACTTCCTGCTTGTATTTTGCATGCTGCAGAACAATTCTGTAGAAGAGTTAGACTCTTGTTTAATCTGATGACTTTATTTGGAAATCTGTAAGCTTGTTATGCGTATTTCACAAAACATTGCCTTTGTGGGCTGAGCTAATCACAACACATCAAATTATCAGTAGGTAAACTATTGTTGTTTATCATTGCTACTTCTTCTAGAGTTCTGGAATACACTTTTATTCCCCAACATAATTATGTCATCTTGAAGACAAAAGGAACATTTTCAAATAAAGTACATTTTAGTTTTTAATACATATAGAGATCAAATGCATCCCTGGAAATAAAATGGATTCTGAAGGCTCTTTTCTCATTTCACTTCTTTTAAATTAACTATCAACTTCTCTCTTAACTTCTTTTTGATTAAAAAGAATTGATTAAAAGAACATTTATAAAAAAAAGTCAGCTGGAGCAAAGAGCCTGTTGGACACCAAGGATAACTCAGTCAATGGCAAGAAACTATGTAGCCCCTGATCTTTCATTCAAAATATGATGCACAATAAATGTTAATATTCCTATTAGATAATCTGAAACCTTTATACTTTAAAAACCACCTCCTCATTTGATTTTCTAATTCTACAAGCTTGTAGAATAGGCTTTTAATAAGGATAGATAATAAAAAGAAGAAATTATATTGCCATGATTGAAAGACCTGACTCATAGTTTCCCATGGAGAAATATGCAGGAATGATACTTTTTCCTGACTGGTAAATCCAAAGGTAATACTAAAGCATTGATAAAGAACCAGCACAATCAAGTTTGCATGTACACATCCTCCCAAAACTTTGATTAAAAATATCCAAGTTGCAGATGAATTTGCAATTATATTCCTCTGGCCAGGTCAACTTTCTGGAGTACAGTCTCTTGAATTCCATTTAAAATCAACTATGGCTCCTGGTTCAAGGAAAAAAAAACCCCACACTTTTCAACATTGCAATATTTCTTTTTTGTCTGTATGTGAGGGTATGTGTGGGTATAAGAGTGGAACAATTCAGTGGAATCATAAGAAGTCTTTGTAAGCTGATATATGATTACAAAGTTACAAGTGGTATCTACTGAAAGCAAATAGAATCCCTAAAACAGCCAAGGGTCTGATATTGTATGAAATCCCATGCAACAGATCTTTAAGAAATTCTGCAGTCCTTGGTGCTCTCTGATCTGATTGGTTTGTTTGCAGACATTTTATTACCCAACTAGGTTATCACATCATTAAGTAAATAAATACTTAAACTTTAGCTGGAGTTTGTTCTCCAAGCTTGTTTCAATATAATTCCTGAATGTTGCGTTACCAAACTAGATAACATTGTCAGCAGGACTATTCTCCTTAGCTTATAAATGTCTTGTGTGCCAGTGTGGTCAGTTGGTCGTGCGATAGGTTGTTTGTTTGGAGCTATATTTGAATTCTGAGCAGATGATTGGTTCTCTTGTTGATTGGCAGTTCAAATGGTCTGGTTTCTTACATATTCATATGATGGATCTAGATCAGGGGTAGGCAACTTTGGCTCTTTTATGACTCGTGGACTTCAGCTCCCAGAATTCCTGAGCCAGCCACGCTGAGGGGAAAGGGAGAGGTTTCCAAGCTGAGCCATGCTGGCTCAGGAATTCTGGAAGTTGAAGTCCACGAGTCATAAAAGAGCCAAGGTTGCCTACCCCTGATCTAGATCAATATGCTTGTTAATTGCTCCTTTGGCCTCAATAAATTCACATGTGTGGTGGGTGTTTTGGGCATGCGTTCAGAAATTATATTGAAACAAGCTTGGAGAACAAACCACAGCCCAAATCTAAAACCCGAGCTACAAGTATTTTCTATTCTTTCAAAATTCTTAAACTGCTTTCAGTTGATTTGAAAGATTCTCGGTTTATTTGTTCCTGTCTAGGAATGCACACCTGAAAATGGGCCAGTAGCTCATGCTTGAAGATGCTTTCAATCTGTCTTTCCGAATTACTGATAAAATGATTCTGTTCTTTGTAAATCCATGTCTTTCTTAGTGATTCCTAAGGTGACATTTAGCATAAGATCATTTATCATTTCTGAGATCTTAATAACTTCCCACCAGCCTACAGATATAATATTAGAAGCTCAAGGTAATATGATAAACATTAAGGTCAAAACAAGAGCTACCTATTTATGTTCTGACATTCTGAGATAGAGGCACCAAGTTTAGTTTTAAATATTTCTCTCAATAATACAGCAACATTTCCAATACATTCCAATGCCTCACTTTGGATAGATTAGGATTTGCATCACAGAATCACATCTGTCAGAGCACATGTTAGACTTTAAAAAGAAACTTGCCTCCAGAAGTAAATTTTCTTGCATAGGTATGCCAAAATCTAAACTCTATATAGAGATTTTGCTTGCTCCCCCATGATATTTTATGAGATTCCTTTTATGGGTAGTCCTCAAACCGTGAGCCCAATTGTGGGACCGGAATGTCTGTTGTTAAGCACGGCACTTGTTAAGTGAGTTATGCCCAATTTTATGATTTTTTTTGCCACAGTTGTTAAAGGAATCACTGCTTGTTGTTAAGTGAGTCATACTGTCCTTAAGTGAATGCAACTTCCCCCATTGACTTTGCCTGTCAGAAGCCAGTTAGGAAGATCATAAATGGTAATCACAGTAACAGTGGTATGCTGCAACTCTCGTAAATACGTGCCAGTTACCAGGTCTTCGAATCTTGATCACATGACCATGGGGATGCTGTAAGTGCAAGGCCTGGTGAAAGGTCATAAGTCACTTTTTTCTTTCATATATATATATTGTAACATTTTATTTGCTTATAGAATAAAATACAAAAATACAAAAGCAAATAAAGGGCACAGTAGGGAGGAAAAAGGGGAAAGAAAAGAGAAAAGAGAAGGAAAGGCATTGACTTCCACTCTCTCTGTTGCAGTAGAATAAAGCATTATCACCAAACCTTTTCCATAATAGCATAAAGTAACCATTTCTACTACAACAAATCAATTTAATCAATAAAAATCAATAATCAATCCAAAATCAAAGTTTCATTTTTTTCCACCTCAAGCACAAAGTCCAGAAGCGGCCTCCAAGTAGAAACAAAAGTACTTATATTCTTTTCTTAAATCAAAACGGTCAATTTAGCCATGTCAGCCAACTCCATCAGCTTCTGCAGACATTCATCCATAGTGGGAATCGAAATGTCCTCCCATTTTTGTGCATACAATAATCTTGCTGTCGTCAACATACATAAGATCAAAGTTCCGATTTTTTGCCCCAAGTCTTTTTCCATTAAGACCAAAAGAAAAGTCACTTTTTCAGTGCTGTTGTAACTTGAAGAGACACAAAGGAACAGCTGTAAGTCAAGAGCAGTTGCATTATCTCCTTTTTCTTCCCCCTCCCCTCCCTCCTTTCCCCTCCCTCTCCCCTCTTGCATTGAAACAATTGCGGAGAACATATGAGGAGGGTCTGAAACAGTTACAGTATACACCTAGGGCAGGGGTAGGCAACCTTGGCTCTTTTATGACTCGTGGACTTCAACTCCCAGAATTCCTGAGCCAGCATGGCTCAGCATGGAAACCTCTCCCTTTCCCCCTCAGCATGGCTGGCTCAGGAATTCTGGGAGTTGAAGTCCACGAGTCATAAAAGAGCCAAGGTTGCCTACCCCTGACTTAGTGAGAAGTGGGGTCTCCAAATTTAACCGACTGTGAAAAATTATTATATTCTATGTGACGCAGAGAGCAATGTTTACTCTAGTCCTGTTGGACTAGCCTTAAAGACTGTGATGATTCAGTTTGTTTAATTATGGGGTTTAGGGTAGGATTAAATATAATTTGCAGTAGAGGTAGAAATAATTATCTGTGGGAACAGCAAAAGGGGGTAAAATTCTGATCATGTAGAAATAAATACATTTAAATTCACACCTTTTATTAAAGTGTTCAGTTTCTTACGTGCGCAGTCAAACTATAAAGCTTTTACATTTTTCCCCAAAGCCTAATTACAAAATAACAAAAAAAAAATAAAAAAAAAATAGGAGCAGACTGTTAGAATACAGAAATGTCAGGTCTTTCATGCAATTTTTAGATTCATTTTGCCTTCCGCTTTAGAGGGAATACATAACTTTCTGAAATATTCAGGGCAAAAAAATATATTCAATTTCATATTTCAGGACCCCCGATTTTATTTTGATTACTAAAGTGATGGATAGCATAATCCTTTGTTCATCGTACATTGGAAAGTGGAGCTGTACTGCCGTAGTACTGGCAGGCCACTGAGCTATGGAAGGCTTGCTCATTCTGGCATGAAACAGAGAAAATATACAGCCACCTAATTTATTACAGAGAAGGATCAACTTTTCATGGAAAGGAGTCACACTTTTTGAAAGATGCAATGAGTCGGGAGTTGTGATTTTCAGCCATTGTTGAAAACACTATTTCACGGGATTAAGAATATTTTTCACCTTCATAAATGTGTTGCGTATATCAGGTTATGAGCACATCTATCTAATTTACTTTCAAGTCCAAAATTATTGGGAAGCACCTTTTGCAATCCTGGCATTTTTAAATCACATTTTAATGGCATCATCATCGGAGTTCTGGAGGCAATGCAAAGTGGGGGGCTGCAGGTAGGATACAAGTCAAGTTATGTACTCTTGATCTCTGGAAGCACTGCATGCTCACCAAAGAGACAATGAAATGGTGTTGATTTCTTGTTTACTACCTTCCGTAACATTGCCCTGAAAACAGGAGATTTTATGTCTCTTCTTTTCTGATGGATGGTTCATTTCCCATTAACTATAGGCTTTTAAATGATTTAATGCTGTAGAAGCGTGGAAAGCTATTAAATGGCCTGGTCTTAGAAGTTAATGGGTTCTAATGAATTATTGAAGATGCAAGCATTTTCTGGCTGACGTGACTGGCACTCCTCTCAAACATCTTATTGATTTCTGAAATTGAGAGTTTATTGGAATTTGATATAATCACCCAGAAATAACTCTTTGCCAAGAGAATTGGAAAGTATTTTAAATATAGGAAAAAATCTTGAGTCTTATCAGTGAGCAGCGAGCATATATTTTGATTAACCAATGGTTCTTCCTTGTAGTCACATTAAAGTGCTTTCTTCCAGTTCTTGAAGCAGCAGAAAAGTATGATGACATGCTTTACATTGTCCTTATTGCTTTGGTAACCCTTATCTTTACTCAATAATAAGGCAAAGGAGTGGTGTTGTCACTACAATTTTAAAATGGGACAATGGAAAGAAAGTGATTGGGTGATTTCTTTGGCTTTGCTGCCTGGTCATTTGTCTAATAGGAATCTATTGAACCAATCTTTCAAAGATCCTGGAGGATGAGAATCAGGACCAAACTTCCTTCCTTCCTTCCTTCCTTCCTTCCTTCCTTCCTTCCTTCCTTCCTTCCTTCCTTCCTTCCTTCCTTCCTTCCTTCCTTCCTTCCTTCCTTCCTTCCTTCCTCTCCAAGTCATGGACCAGCACTTTTCTTACTAGCAGTAATGCTTCCTCAGCAAGATGTGTAGGAAATCTCTATGTCTAAATAGTAATACTGTTTTATTAGGTCTTAACTTCAGATTGTTCTATTCCATCCAGATCCTTTTATCTCAAGATTGCCACAAATCTCCAATCTGATCTGAGGTAGAAAAATAAAACTGGACGTCATCAGAGTACCAAAGATATTGTTCCCTGAACTGTTGAATTAACTTGTCCTATCGGCTTCATGTTAAAGAGGATGGGAGTAGCTTTGGGGCACACTACAGATGATCAAGGCCTAATCCTCCTTCCCCATGACTACTGACTGAAATCACTGACTGAAGAAGTGGAATCACTGTAAGACAGTGGCTTCAATCCCTAACACCTGCAGGCAGCCCAGAAGGGCATTGAGATTAAGGGCATTGAAATATTCTGAGAATTTTGACAGACCCCGCAGGGATGCACTCCCCCATCTACATTCTGATAAAGTTGTTCCACTAGAGCAGGGGTAAGCAACCCTGGCTCTTTTATGACTGGTAGACTTCAATACCCAGAATTCCTGAACCAGCCATGCTGGGAGTTGAAGTCCACAAGTCATAAAAGAACCAAGGTTCCCTACCCTTGCACTAGAGTGACCAGTGTTGCCTCAGTCCATTGTTGTTCATTTCAACAATTGTTTGCAAAAAGGAAAGGCTGGACAATGGGTGGAATTGTCAAAAATGAATGTATCCAAGGAAGATGGAAGACAGCAGACGATCGCTATAGCAAAGTAACCTCTAAAGAGAACTGACAGTCTCTCAGATACAAATACATTTGCTCTGAAAGAATGACATGTGTCAAAGCCATGTAAGATACAAGCATACTATAGAGCAGGGGTCCTCAACCTTGGCAACTTTAAGACTTGTGGACTTCAACTCCCAGAATTCCTCAGCCAAGGTTACCCCTGCTATAGAGAACTGTATCCCTATCATATTAGAGTTCACAAACCACAAACAAATTCAAGATAATTTATTTTCAGATGTTGCTCCTATCATCATATTGGATTTTGCCTGTGTAGAGTCAACACTCAAATGAATTTGATTAACTTCATTGTAAAAATTTTGCAATTGATCAGAGCACCTTGGGAAAGGGAAGAGACTTAAGTCCATATTTCAAGAGGTAGTTCTTGGTATTTCTATATAAAGGAATGGTGAAGCATATGCAATTCAGATTAAATTGACATTGCTCAGGATTGTGTGATATTTCATAATTGTACTCTTCATTACTGATTCCATGTTTGGAATCTAATTTGAGCTTTGGAAGTGTTTTTATACAGATTCTTCTGGGAAACATAAATGCTTTCTCCCTGTTGGTCTTTCTCATTTTCAAAATTGCACAAGGGATACAACTGCCACTTATTTATTTATTTGGATGCGTAGGACACATGCGTAGCTGTTGTTCTGTTTTGCTAAAATATATTTAAAAGGATATTTGTGACCTCAGAGGAATTAGTGACGTATCATAATCTTAGAACAATTATAGCACTATTGTCCTATATCAGCCACCTTAGTTGCAAAAGACTTCTGGCTAACACCTTGGAATCCTCCTTCTATTAGAGTAGAATCTAATTCATTGAGGGCATTTCATACACAATTAATTTTGACAGGGTGGTCAGCAGGCAAAACTACAATAGTCAGAAACAATTGTGAACCTATAAAAGACATTATGTTGCAATGGCATCTTTCTTTACCCTAATCCAGTAGTGACGAACCTATAGCATGCGTGCCAGAGGCGGCACTCTGAGCCCTCTCTGTGGGCACACGCGCCGCTGCTGCCAGCAGCTTGTGCAGGTCCATTAGGCCGCCGCAGCAGCCCCACCCAGCATAAAGGAGGCGAAGCAGCCAGCTAGCAAGCTCGAGTAGAGGTGGTAGAGCATACCCACGCCCAGCAAGTCAAAGGCCACCCCGAGCAGGGAAAGCTGGATCCCCATTGGCGCCATGGCACCCCAGTCCCAGCTAGGATTGCGTGCCTCCTTCCCATCTATGCTGGGCCTCCTGCCCACTGGCCCATTTGCCAGAGACCGCCTGTATCTCCCCCAACCCTGCCCGGCCCTCACAGGCGTCCCCCCATGAGCAACATTGAGGTGGCCATGCCCACCCCAGCCATGCCCACCCAGTCTGCTGTGACAACCACAGCCATGCCCATCCAGTGGGCCAAGCTCCCATGCCGCCCCCTGAGGGCACCACAGTGCTCATGCGGCCCTGGCACTTTGCGATAAATAAGTGGGTTTTGGGCTGTGGTTTGGGCACCCGGTCTCTAAAAGGTTCGCCATCACTGCCCTAATCTATAGATGCATTTTAATGCATTTAAGATGCATTTTCACATATAGAAAATTAAATTTCAAATACATAGGTGACAAACTTGATGTAATCTATGTAATTATAGTCTGCCTGCATGGAAATATTGTTCAGTGTTCAATAAAATGGTATTTGAGAGAGAGCTAATTATGGGCATGAAGACAGATGGCTGTACCAAAAGGAATTCTCATTGTTTTTTTCTTCTTCTCCAAGCTTGTGATTTAAGTATGCTAAAGTGCTATAAGGAAGAAGGATGAATAGCAACTTTCTGGGCACGAGTGTTAATTTTGCTGTTCAGCGAGATGATGGATTGACAGGGCCACAAACCTGCAGATTCAAATCCCCAATCATTGTTAATCTCTCGAAAAAGAAAGGAGATTAATATTAGATTTGGGGTCTGGAAAAGCTTATGGAAAGAGTTCAGAGATATGCTTTTGTGAGAATGGGAATTGAATTGAGACTTAAAGGGTCAGAAAGAGTTAGAAATCAGTTTATTATAGGCAGGTGTTTTTCTTGGCCACATTAAAGAGGTGAACATAATTTCACATTCTATTAAAATTTTTATTTTGTACTGAGCATGGATCCTGAGATTTTTTTTTAAGTTATAAATCACTCAAAGCTAAAAAACAACAACCTAATAAATAGTTACATGTCTGGATGAATTGGAAGGGATATATTCAAATGAATAACCTGATAAAGCAAAGCTGGATTATGAAGAAATTTTAAATTTCAGGTTTTCAGTTTTTAAATATTTAAGGTAATTAGAATTATTAGTTTTTTCTTATTAATGAAATTAGTACACCTAGAACCAGGAAGCAAATTGTGACTAGAGGTAAATCTTTCTGGAACCCTTTTCTGTTTTTCCCCCCTCACTACTCTTTTAATTAGACATTTGTCTCCCTGGGTCTACAATGATTTAATTTGACAAAAGTGCCAAAATTCATAGGGAACATAATTGATACAGCTCATAATCTAAATTATTATAAATTGATTGTACTGTTGCTTGAAAATAGTTTTTTCAGAGTGTAAATCTAAACATTTTTTTCCAGGTGGTCCTTGTCTGAAATGGTATAGGTTCTCCTGTTTGAGCTGGGGGCTGGACTAGAAGACCTCCAAGGTCATTCTGTTCTGTTCTGTTCTGTTCTGTTCTGTTCTGTTCTAGTCTAGTCTAGTCTAGTCTAGTCTAGTCTAGTCTAGTCTAGTCTAGTCTAGTCTAGTCTAGTCTAATCTAGTCATAATATGAAAATTTCTCCAGTGACCGTTCAAACTTGAAGTGGTGCTAAATGAGGGGGACCTATGAAGGCTCCTTGAAGTTACAGCCATTGTAGTGTCCCAGCAGTTACAATTCTGGGTACTCAGCAACCAGACTAGATTTCTGTGTACCACAGCGTTTTGTGGTCGGGTGGTCATGATTTCTGTTGTTTGCTTCCCACAAGCAAAGTCAGTGATAAAGCTGGCAGGATGTTGGATATTGAATTCACATGAGCGTCTCAATTATTTCCACAGTCCTTGTTTAATTACAACAACTGGGACTGCAGGAATTGCTATCGCTAAGTGAAAACACACTTTCTGTCCACATAGTGATGGTAATTCCAGTCTCAAGAACTGCCTGTACTATTAATCTAATTACCTTATATAAACTCCTCTTGATTGTCATGTGATAAGATTATTCAGTTTTTGGTCGAATGATATCTACCTTATTGGTATCCATTTATCAATATTTCATTAACAACCCCGTACGTGTGATTTTTGTCATCTACGGAAGAGTCTTATTCAAGTTTCTTAGCTGTTATTTGTCTACTGTGGTATATCATCTGTAAATCTGAATCTCTATGTCCTTCTTTGTGGCTCCAAAAAGACATTTGCGCACACTCAAAAGCTTTCTTGTAACTGGCATATAATTTGTTTTGTCCTCTTTCTAATAATATAATGTGTATTTAACTAAATGATACATTTAATAATAATAATAAAGTTGGAAGGGACCTTGGAGGTCATCTGGTCCAACCCCCTACTCAGGCAGGAAACCCTATACCATTTCAGACAAATGGTCATCCAGTCTCTTCTTCAAAACTTCCAGTGTTGGAGCATTCACCACTTCTGGAGGCAGGTTATTCCACTGGTTAATTGTTCTAACTGTCAGGAAGTTTCTCCTTAGTTCTAGGTTGCTTGTCTCCTTGATTAGTTTCCATCCGTTGCTTCTTGTCCTGCCTTCAGGTGCTTTGGAGAATAGCTTGACTCCCTCTTTTTTGTGGCAGCCCCTGAGATACTGGAATACTGCTATCATGTCCCCCCTCGTCCTTCTCTTCGTTAAACTAGACATACCCAATTCCAGCAGCCATTCCTGCCCCACTGCCTGCCAAAACCCCTCCCCCAGAGCCCATCAACCGGATATGTTGGGGCGAGGGCCATTTTCCAGGCGATGGTGCATTTCTTCATTCCTCACAAAGGGTGACACTTCCCCAGCATGCAACCAGGGGATGGAGCTGATGTGGCAGGGGCTGGTTCATCTCTGTTTCCAGACAGCCTTGTGGAGCTAAGACTGAATGCGTTTCAGCATAGATGGCCACCACAAAATTACATTGGCTCCCAACTGGCCTGGGCCAGGGCCAGGGCCAAGGCAGTGGGGGCTGTTCCCTCACTGTTTCCAGGATGGCTTCGTGGGCCTTGTGTTTGACATGTCTGTCCTATACCTACTGTAACCAGCAGTGGCTTTCTGTAGCAAGGACACTCCACCTCACACCCCAGGCCACATGTAGTCCTATTAAAAATTTAGCTGCAGACCCAGAGCTCTCTAAACATTATCACCAAATTGTTACTATGTTTAAAGTAAGACAAAAAGGACGTTATAAATGTATCATTAGAAGCCACTCTAGCTGTAATACTAATTTCATTCCATAAAATTTTAATTTTGTTTTGGCCCATCTGTAGCGTTGAAGTACAGTGCATACATACTGCTCAACAGACTAACGGAAAAACTGTCCTACTGCTCTGTTTTCAGATGTTCTTTTCATCCTGACACCCAAGTATCATTGTCACTAGAGATGATAAAAACTTCAGAATCATTGCGATAGAAATCTGTCTCCTACCAGTGGCCTATGGTTGTTGTTATTGTTGCATGACTAGACCAAAGGGGCGGTCAAATAGCTAGGAAGTTCAAATATATAAGTTATTATTTATGTATGGTTCATAGGTTGACCTAGTGGTGCTTCTGTTGTAAGCCAGTTCCAAGGTGGTTCCACTTTATAAGATAGCCAAAGCTTTGGATTCTTTTGGTTATTTTATTTGTATGTTTGTTTTTAATAAAGCTTTCTTCTGTGCAGTGATATGGTTTTCAAATATATGAAAGGGACTATGAAAAATGCCAGCTTCCTCCTTCATATCATCTCATATAAACATGTGGGGAAAGGTCATGCTATGAAATAGAGTACCAAGTAATTTATTATTAGTCTAAAAGAAATATTTCTTCAAAAAAAGGAAGCCTGTGTAATTTACTACAGAAAGAAGTCATTGCAGTAATTCTTTGGCAAGTTTTGAAAATAGGCTGAATAATTTTATGACCATTAATAAATACCTGAGGCTATGTATGCTTAAGCAGGGTTATAGATTGTCCAGAGTTTTATTTCATGATTTTAAGTTCTTAGCAATATGAAAAATTTATTCCAACTAGATAAAATTCCCTTTATATTATTAGGACTGCTGGGTTTTTATTCTTCCGATACCTACTAATTATGTGATTTGTAAATGAATACAAAAAAAAAAATGTCCAGGTTTTAGATCTGCCTCTTCAGTTTTCAGAGAGTGGGTAGGGAGGCAACAGAAATACATATATAGAATCTAAGCCATTGCTGTGATATAGCTGCATAAAAACAAATACAATCCAATGTATAATAAAGAGAAGTATATCATCAAGCCAACGTCTGTTGGCTTGACTATATCTAAAATATTGCTATTGTGATGCAAGTTGGCATTCACAAGTTTGACAACTATTGCTAGTCAATATAGACCAGGGGTAGGCAACCTCGGCTCTTTTATGACTCATGGACTTCAACTCCCAGAATTCCTGAGTCAGCAATGCTGACTCAGGAATTCTGGGAGTTGAAATCCATGAGTCATAAAAGAGCCGAGGTTGCTTACCCCTGATATAGACCATATCAACACTTTCTTAGCCTCAGGCAGTATCTCATGCATTTTGTCAGGACATGAACTGGAGCATATCCTGAAGTAAGCAATCAAGAAAATAATGAACCTGGAAAAAAACACACCTTATGATCATTGTCTTGGGGCATTTTTGAAATAATCTAGCATACGTTTATATTTTGCCATACTGAGACCTTGTCAATATGTTTAAGCAGTTCCTAACCCATCATCCAATTCAAGCAAGGATATAGAATATAGACAGAATGTTAGCATCGTATATCTTTTCAAATTGATCATTCTTAGAGGAAGCACAACTCTTCACAATCCCAGTGTAGCTTATGCTCTTTCTTAGTTGTTGCTCCTAGAGAGTGTTGGAAGGGTATTTTGAATATATAAGAATCAAGAGCTAGCTGAATCAGGTGGAGTCCATTTTTGAATAGAATGTTACTTCTTTATGGAAAACAACTTTCCCAAATGATCATGATGGCTATTGGACTTAAACTACGAATATTCATGTCTTTAGGATACATACATATATACATACAGTCCTCTTGAATGTACATGTGTATGGACAGTGCAACAGTATTCTAGGGTTGACTAACAGCTTGCCTTCAGAAGTTGTTGGTGCTTCATCACTGGAGATTTTTAAGAAGAGAGTGGACAGCCACTTGTCTGAAATAGTATAGAGTCTCCTGCTTGAGCAAGGGGTTGGACTGGAAGACTTCTAAGGTCCCTTCCAGCTATATTCTGATTGATTAATTGAAAATAATGAGATGCCACGAAAACCAGAAAAAGATAAAATATAATTGATATAAAATGAACAAGATGTAGGATATGAAGACTAAGAACTACCCAGGAACAGCTAGACCTCTCCCTTAATTGCTTTCTGAACTATAACAAGATTCCATGACATGTTTAATGAAAATTGAGTGGCCAAATTTCAACACTTTTATGTTATAAAGTAAGAGACAAAGAGGACTTAGGAGACCAAGTAAAACTAAAGATGCATTCATTTGCTCCTTTCTTTCACTATCTTTTCTACAATGGGACTTGTTCCTGGAAGCAAGGAGTTACAAGACAATGTGTTGACAGTTATTTAATTATTAGACAATTTATCTGCTTCCATTAGTTGAGCTTCATTGGCTAAGAATGTGTACCTCTAATTAGTTAAGTGGAGATTGAGAAATGTATTAAAGGAAGAACTGTATTCAAGCTGTGATTTAATACATGTGTATAATTTTGTATTATATAGTTTTGATTTCTGTGGTAATTGTGATCATTGGGGATAAGGTGAAAAGAGGCGAAATAATTCTCTTAGTTTCCCGCTCTAAATCAGGAGATTTAAAGGTCTCCAACAAGCTCCTTCCTCACGATTTAACTTCAAGAAGACAAAATTTGTATTTACTTGTGAATTTAACCATTGGTACTCATAGATGTAATTGGTAAAGGTAAGACAGATTGCCCTACAGATTAGGTGTGGATTCTGAATGATTGAGGGTATATAAATGTTTGTGTTGAGAGAGTTGTCATTTTAATACTAATCTTGAAGATGGGGAAAGCAGGAGAACTTACACACTACCAAATTATTGTGCTAAATCCTAATTTGAGAAAAGTTTCACTTCAAAATATAGAGTAGAATCACACATGGAGATAGACATGTTAGACGAACAGACAGATTTCAGAGAAGACACGGGGACCTAGGTTTAAACAGATAATGTAAGATGTATAATGGAGAAAGTAAGAAGAATATTTATGTTTGTTTTGATGGCTACATCCAGACCTTTGATAGTATAACTCATGCAAGAAGGCAGACTATATTAAAACTAGAAGGTTTACCAAAAGTATTGATTATTCTTCTGAGAAATCCTTAAATGAACACGGATTTACTATAAGTCTCCAACTACAGAGTGGTTCAAAACAGAACAGGGAGTGAGCCAAGTGTACATACTGTCCATGGGTCTATTTAAGATTTAAAGTAAATATAATTGTACTACTGAAATTTATTAACTAAAAGTATTGTTAAACTCCAATGGAAAATAAACTACTTTACAGGCTTTCCTTCCTTAACAAGGATTGGCGGGGATGGCAATGAATGCAGGGTGGCTGCAGGGGGGGGTCAGAGTGCAGGATAGCCAAAAGGACAGAGATGGGGGTAAGATACGTGAGGGGGGAGTTGACGCGTAGGATCAGATGCTAAGTTCCCACATTTTGATCACATGTTCCTGGAGGAACTGCATAAGCTGTAACTTCAAGGAACATTCATAACTACAGTTTTCAGCACTGTCATAATTTCAATCTATCTGTAAGAGAGAACTATCTGTAATGCCTGTCTTTGAGTATTATTCACAACTTCTGTGTAGCTCACTGATGACAAACCGTTAATTAGCTTAGACACAAAGTACTGCAGAGAATCTTCCTGATGTGACAGTTCAAGCAGATGGACAGGATGAAAGTCCTAAAGTTATTTTTCACAGATATCTCTTCATGTAGACTTTATAGGGAGTTCTCTAATAGTAAATTTCAATCAAACACATATATGGCATGGATTCACACTTGACATAACACCAGACAGAGAGAAGTAAGGAATTCAACATCTTTCTCAGCTCGTGTGCTCCCTGATTGTGCAGTAAAATGGGTGAAACTCTGCATATATTGCTGTGGAATTAGATTGAAAACTAACACCTACTATTTATAAATTAGTATTTAATATCAAAGGTTGACAACTGCTATATTGTGAATTATGTCCTTGGAGAATTGCGTTCTTTCTTGGAGCATTTATGTTTTGTTAAGTGTTCACTAAAAAGAAATACAACTCTTCTTTCTAATGAACTTTGTCTAACAGCTACTTCTCTGTACGGGCATTTACTATCCATACACTGAAGCAAGTAGAAACAGAACCCTTCAAGCTGTACAATAAGCTTCTTCCCCAAATCATTTGCCTGCTTTTTAATTCGAGAAATAAAAGTTAAGAGAAATCCATTTTATAATTTATTTCAGCATTTAATCTGCACATATCAAAAAACATTTTCCGCATCTAATGAAACCACAACAGCTGCTTGAAACATTTTGAGAATTTCTAAAATATCCATAAATAACCTAGTGTTATCAGAATCTTAATGTCTTTTCATAAAAGCAGACTGTACAGAATATATTATTGATGTAGTACTTTCAACAATGTACATGCTAAAGCTGCAGTCAAGATTTTTACATCTACCTTTAACAAAGATATTGAAGAACTAGCATGCTGGTAAGCAAGCAAAGTGATAAACACTAGCAGCAAGACTATGTATTATTGAAAACTGGTTTGGATTAAACTCTACTGAGATTGAATTATGATGATGGGGAAGGAAGAAAGGAAGGAAGGAAGGAAGGAAGGAAGGAAGGAAGGAAGGAAGGAAGGAAGGAAGGAAGGAAGGAAATGATTTATAAAAATCATGTATATTTGCATACCTCTGTAGCAAATATCCACACTAAGCAATTTTTACAGATGAATAACCAGGTCTCAGGAAGGTAATTTGAAAACAAATTAGAACAGCAGTTCCAAACAACACCCAGGAGCTCTTGACATCTAACTTGCTATGTTGATCAATGAAAGTGTTGGACCTGTCTGGAAATCCTTTTAATTTTCTACTGAATAATTGTCCAAAACATGCATCTATATTGATTTCACTGTATAACTTTAACTATGCTGTTTGTAACAATCTGTTGATAATAAGTTAATATGGGGTGAACTAAATAAAGTTAGATCTTCTTCAATTCAGAGTTTGGTGGCTCTCTCTCTCTCTCTCTCTCTCTCTCTCTCTCTCTCTCTCTCTCTCTCTCTCGTTTTTATCTTTCTGTATCTTCCTTCCCCCTCCTCTTCATTTTATTAGCTATTTCTCATAATAAAAGATAGCAAATTAATTTCTGAAACAAGTATTAAATATAAGTTAAATACATTATATAATGTATACATTATATTATATATTATGTAATATTTATATTATATAACTAAAAGGCTATAAACTAATATGCTTTCAGAAGCTCTTTTCCTTATCTAAAATTCTTGTGAAGCCAGTGCTCTTTTTAATCTAGTTTATTTCTGATGTTCTGGCAGAATATTCTTCTTGGCACATGTTAGAGGAATTAAGATTAACATCACTATGTGAAAAGTATATAATGTGATTATTCAGAAAGTAGGCAGCTGTGATAAGGCAATAATTCCCTCTGAAACTATGGTTACTATCTTAAATCTAGAAATATCAGAAAAAAATAGCAGCTGATCTTATATTTAGCATTGGTATATCAATTACATTTGCAGTTAGGCAGCATCTCAAAATTTGCTTATGCTTATTTGATAACAGAGTTGGAAGGGACCTTGGAGGTCATCTAGTCCAACCTCCTGCTCAGGAGGAAGCCCAATACCATTTCAGACAAATTGTTGTCCAATCTCTTCTTAAAACCTCCAGTGTTGGAGCATTCACAACTTCTGGAGGCAAGTCGTTCCACTGATTAATTGTTCTAACTGTCAGGAGATTTCTCCTTAGTTTTGGGTTGCTTCTCTCCTTGATTAGTTTCCATCTGTTGCTTCTTGTCCTGCCTTCAGGTGCTTTGGAGAATAGCTTGACTCCCTCTTCTTTGTGGCAGCCCCTGAGATACTGGAACACTGCTATCATGTCTCCCCTCGTCCTTCTCTTCATTAAACTAGACAGACCCAATTCCAGCAACCGTTCCTTATACGCTTTAGCCTCCAGTCCCCTAATCATCTTTGTTGCTCTTCTCTGTACTCTTTCTAGAGTCTCAGCATCTTTTTTACATCGTGGTGACCAAAACTGGATGCCGTATTCCAAGTGTGGCCTTACCAAGGCATTATAAAGTGGTATTGACACTTCACGTGAGTTTGATTCTATCAAAGTTAAAAATATATATTTTTGCTTCAACAGAATTTTAAAAAATGTTGAGATATATTATAGCTTTTTATCTGATTACTGGATTACTCATGACCCTCCCAATATTGCTGAAATCTTCTCAACCCTCAATAGAACTGACATAGATTCCAGAGGCTTTCTTAAGACAACCTAATTCTATATTCAGATCTTTGTATTTTTTTATCAAGGGAGACAGTTCAGTGCCTGCTTTAAAAACAACTACAAATCAAGGGGTGAAGTACAAATTTAATTGAAAATTATTCAGATATTTGACTTATATTTCAATTTAATTTCAGTTCCAAACAGGCTTGACAATAGCAACTTGAGAAATAGTTATCAACTTTTCCACCCACAGAGACAAATGCTAGAAGTGTTTCATGAGATTGCAGCTGTCAGGGAATGATACATAGAAATTATCCATCAGGCTTCCATAGTTTTAGCATGTCTTCCCTACTACTTCCTTTTGGATATTAAGGAAACACTTATAACAAATCATTTATTTTCTGAAAGATGCATCAGGGAAATCAATTGCTTATAAGTTGGAATGACCAATTCCCAATCTGTGACAAACCAATGTTGAAAAAAATCCTTCCTTCCATTTGGGAACTGATTTTTCAAAGATTTATCTATTCTAAGCAGAGACTTTTGTATGATAAAAGTGTTGCTCCCCTGTCTGGGTCCTCTTATATTTAAACAAGTCAGTGCACTGATTTTTCTTTGCAGGTAAGTTCTTTGCCTTATATATTGAGAAACATTGCAAGCAGCATATGAAAACAAGAGTTCTTTGCATTCTTTGTCTTTAATGTTACACTAATGCAGGGGTCTTCAAACTTGGCCCTTTTATGACTTGTGGACTTCAACTCCCAGAATTCCTCAGCCAGGCACATGTGCCTGGCTGAGGAATTCTGGGAGTTGAAGTCCACAAGTCATAAAAGGGCCAAGTTTGAAGACCCCTGCACTAATGGATGGTCCTCTTTTGTTAATCAGAATGTTTGGTAATATTCAAGTAGATAGGTTGCTGTTCTCTACATGTCTGAATTCTTACTGACAATCGCAGGTAGCCAATCCTCCTTTGGAATAGTACAGAGATAAGTTGAAGAAGGAATGCAAGAAATGGCAAAGCAAATATAAACCAACCCTGAAAAAGAGGAAAGTCTGAGAAAGAAACTCAGAATAACCCTGCTCTTTGCTCTTTATATCACTCTTTGATATAAGAGTGGGAGAGGAAAGCTCTGTTAGGGTTTCTATTTAAGCAGTAGAGCTCTAGTAGTCTTTATGGTATATGTTTCCTGATCTGGCCTACCTTGTAAGAATAACATCTTTCCTGTCGGTTATCCAACTCTTTCCTTTTCCATATCATCCTCTGCCCTTCACCATTCTGATTCGTATCTCATGTTCTAACACCCATCAGTCCTAAACACCTTTAACCCACTACCCTGCCCAGATGAATCCATTCTATGGCACATCTTTATCCCACTGTCTCACAAGCACAGTCTACTCCCCACCCCAGCCCACCCATCCCAGGTGATGCATTTGAGCTAATCACTTGGAAGCCTCTTTGGATATTATAATCAAATAAATAATAGCAAATTATTTGGTCATCTTCTCAGATTTCAGGAGTTTTTTTTTTTTTCATTTAGAAAGAGGAGTCCTTTACTTCTTCCACTCCAAATGTGAAGTTCCATTATCCCTGTATAATAGTGTACACCTATTCTTCCCCCTTCTCCTTCATTTTCCTTATTTCCAATCTCTGCTCACAAATCTGTTTTCACTGTCTTTTGTCTCTCATCTACAACTACAGAAGTGCTATCTAACATTCTGTGACTTTGTCTATAGACCATTATTGGAGACAAAAAGGCTGTTGCTCAGGATGATATGCCAGTCCAAAGTAGCTTCAGGACTTGGCTAACCAAACAACCTCTAAGGAACCAACTGCACAAGGCAACAAATATCAATTCAGCCCTCCTTCCCCAATCTTCTCACCAGTGCTCTGGCATCCTCTCCTCTCCTCTCCTATCTGCCATCCTGTCTGTACATTGATCTTGTCTTTGTTCTTCTGTAGTCTCTTGGGACTAGAGGAATTACTTTTGCTTAAATTGGGTTAACAGTAGTAACTGTGAGAGAGGTCATGGTGTCCTAGTGGACCCTCATTTAAGTATTAACAGGCAGTATGCTGCAGCTGTGAAAAAAGCCAATACAGTCCTAGACTGCATCTACAGAGGGACAGCATTAAAATAATGAGAAATGACACTATTGCTTTATACTGGACTAGTGAAGTCACTCTTGGAATACAGTGTCCTGATTGCCATGATACAACAAAAAAAAAAAGATGTTTAGAGGCTTCCGGTTCTGCGCAGCTAGCGCACCAGCCGAGGGGTCAAGATGATCTGATCCCTATGGCTGATTTCTCTCTGTTTGCGGACCCTAAATGGGCCCAAAGCCACCCCGGATAAGGAAAAAGATTTGACAAAATGGATTGCTGAGCCATTGGGAGTACCACAAGAAATGGGGAGATAAGGGATGATGAGAGAAATCTTCAATGAATATAAAGGGGCAAAATCTTTTTACAAAGACATGATGTTTGATTTGTCTACTATATCCACAACAACATTTACAAGATTATGGAAAGACTCTTTGATGCAATGGAATATATTGAATGGGAGAGATGTTTGGCAAAAGAAGAGAGCTAAAGTGAGAATTGAGGAATTAGATGATGGGGTGTATCAGAGGGAATATTTAAAAATTAAACACTTGTTTGAGTATGGCTGAAGAAATGGAAAGATTTTAGTTTAAGAGGGATGAACTCTCTAAGTAAGACAGTATCTTTTCTTTCTTTTGTTTTTCAATATGAGAACTATAAAAATGTGTGGGATGATTAACATAAAGGAAATGTTTTAGTATTTAAAAGTAATTGATTTTAAGAAAATTCCAATGGATAACTAAAAATGGGAAAAAATGTTTTGAATAGAGTTAAAAGATTAGATGATTGGATTTATTAAAGAGAACATTTAAAGATTAAACAGGTTTAATTATGGGTAAGAAGAACAGAAAGAATTTGGAAATAAATGTATACTAATTCAAGAGGGATACATATTTAAGTAGTATATTATTTTCTTTTATTTTTCTTCTTTTTCTCTTTTTTTCTCGCTCACATCTTTTCTTTTTCTATGTCTTTTGTCTTTTTCTTACTTATCTTTTAAGATATGAAAATAGATTTAAATCCTTTAAAGTAATTAATTCTGGAAAACTTTTAACCAATAGAAATGTTTTGAACATTATAAGGAAAATAAATTTAAATAAGAATTGTAAACAGGATTTTTGATGAGGCAACCAAGATGACCAGATAGAAAAGAAACATGATATTGATGAGATTATTGTTGGTAGAAATTTTAGAAAAATCTTTATATTTAATTGGTACCCATCAAATTAATAAGAATTGTATTAATTTAGGTTACAAAGAGAATATTATTGGAAGAAGAGAAAATCAAGCAAAATTATAATGTGGATTTTGGAATATAGAAATTAATCGTTAGTGATTACTTTGTAAATATAAACCCAGACAACACGCTGTTTACCAAATATCAAGATGTCTACATTAAAAAATCAATAAAATACCTTTAAAAAAAGATGCTTAGACCCTGGAAAAATGGCAGAGAACAGCAACAAAGATGATAAGAGATTATCATTAAGCCACATAATCAACAGTTAAGGAAACTAGGTATATCTAGCCTAATGTAAAGAAGGTTTAAGGGTGACATGATAGCTATCTTACATGATAGTTATCCCCTCAAGCAGCTGACAAAGAGGAGAAGGGGTCAACTTATTTTCCAAAATACCTCAGGGCAGGACAAGAAGTAATGGGTGGAAGCTTGTTAAAGAGAGATCCAATTTGGAACTAAGGAGAAATTTCCTGATGGTGAGAACAGTTAATCAATGAAACAGCTTGCATCTGGAAGTTGTGGGTACTCCATCACTGAAGGTTTTTTAAAAAAAGATATAAATGACTCTATGTCTATCAGAATCATAATTTGAGCACCCTGCATATCATTATATTATTCATCCAAATAATATAAATAATGAAGAATTTATTATCTGAAGTTACACAGAATCTTTGTGGAGTGTTTGCTTCTAGAACAGTCAAGTTAAAGTACCAGTGTAGCAATAAATAAATTAAAAGCTATGTGGCATTTGCAACTGAGTCACTTATCTATATAAATAAAAATGTAAATGTTTGTTTGTTCAAAATCTTAAATCTCCGAAAGTTCTTTACCGATTGCTTTGAAATTTTGACACAACATTGCATTTGAATACACGCGTGTTTTTATATACCTATATTATATAGATGTCACACCTGTGATAGGTAAAACATGCTTTTTTTGAAAAACAGCGCCATCTGTTGGACGCTTTGAAATTGCCATTGAACATGCAATTCATTGAAACTCCCACATGCAACATTTCCAAAGCATCCAGCATGAGAAAAGTATTGCAGAAATGCAAACTTATTGTTTGGGATGAATGCACAATGGCACATTGAGACTGAGCCACAGTAACGCGTGGCCGGGTACAGTTAGTTAAAAATAAAAGGCTAATGGATAGGTGCAAAAAAAGGCCAATCAGGGGGAAAAAATGCAATTCTTTAATCGACAGCATGGCAAATACCGAACTCAGCTGAGAAATTTAGATTCATTTGTGAGTCTCTCTTTAACATTCAGCTCAGATGACTAGACAGCAGACATTTTTCGTTACTTATTACTTTTGCCACAGCTACAAATAATCCTACCGATGCCATAGGTAGATAATTGGAAAAGGTGTAAATCTGAAAAGCAAGGGCTGAATAAAAAAAAGTACTTTCACCTGTCTGGCCAAATTTGACTGGTATTGATATGTTCAGCAGCCACCAGAAGCAGGCTGTTATTTTTCTGATTCTCCTTCGGCATTTTCCTTTCCACCTCATTACTTGCCAGCAAACCATAGACTATAATTCCCTCACAGTCTTGATCTCCTGCCATCTAAGAAGAAGGATGCAAACCATCTGCTGATACTTAAGCAGCCACATCCCTGCAGGAGTTGTGGCTTTTTCTCCTTGCTTTTCTTTTTCACTTTAATGAAAAGTATGCCAAGCAATGCAAATAGAGAATTTAAAACATGTTTAACAGTAGATTGTCTGCATTATCCATTAATAAAATAGTGAATAGTTGTATACAGGACAAGATAAGATACCACACAAGAAAAACAAAATGCCTACGGTCATCAATTCCTTAGTCACCTTCTGTTTGTATTGTTCCAATGAGGCTGTCCTTGAAGAACATCTGAAAGCTGCAGCTGATCCAGGATGAAGTGGCATGTGTAGTTTTATGTATCTCACAATTCACCCATGTAACACCACTGCTGTGTGAGCTACAATGGCTTCCTGTTGCTTTCTGAGTGCAATCCAAGGTGCTGGATGTCATGTTTAAAGCCCTAAATATCACATATTAAGGTCACCTGCAGATCCACTTCTCTCTGAAGGTGTCTGCCCATCCTACTTGGTTAAATAGGGTGGATGCACTCCAAGTGACCTTTGATGAGATCTTGGAAGCATGCCTTTTTGGTGGTTGCCCTAACCTTTGAAATATCTTCCAAAGGGTCAGAGGGACACCTACCCTTTTAACATTTGTGGGGGTGGGGGTGGGGGTGGGAAAGGCTGTGAAGACCTGGATCTTCTCCCAAGCATTAGATTGGATATTTGAATTGAGCTGTAAATATGCTTGTGGAAGAAGGGTATATTTAAAGCTATGATTTATAGCTATGAAGACTTCTTTCAAATCAATTTACATTGGTTCCCCAACTATCATATCTAATTTCAGCTAATTCTCTAATTTTCCATCTGCTAATAATCATTTATATTTACACTGACATCTAATTAATTTTGAAAAGAAGCATAATGGGATGTGTGACAAGTTGATTTACAAAGTCTAATTCATTTAGTATGATCTTATTTGAGTAGGTATTGTTGTTTAATTGTAGGTCAGACCCAATACTGAACAAGAATTCAGGAATGCCTCACAGAACTTCTACATGTCCACATATAGAACATATCTATTCTTTTTCGGCATCTATTTCAATCTATGGGCGTTCACATTCTCATTAGTCTTACAATGACTTCCTTTTGCCTGGAGGACCTGTATATGCTTTCCTCAAAGAAAGAATGAACGAAAAATAAGGAAAGAAAGAAAGAAAGAAAGAATATAGCATCAATGAATGTGTACATTCTGACTAGATTGTTAGAGCTCCTTCTCATACATATCAATATTGTAAATACTTCTGGTGCTGAAAAATAATTTTACCTGTTTCTCTGATAACCCTCAACTTAACATAAAACTGGATTTCATTATCTAGATACTTTCTGAAACTTGCCATAAAACAAAAGGAGAGATAAAATGATGTCATGATTAGGGACTTGTAATTGTATGGAAACTCAGTATACATTCTCCCTTTTCACAGATGAAGAAGTTATTTTCATGAGCTCTTTCCAGGTGGGAATAAACAACTAGTGTGGTGTGTGTGTGTGTTTGTCCTCTGCTGAAGAAAAAGAGAATTTCCAACTCTCTAACCTGTTCAGAAGAAAACATTTATAACCTGCCCATTGCTGTAGGTAATTTAATTCCCTCTGACTTCACCTAACTACTGTATTGCAAATCAGATTAGAAGGTATCTGCAAACAGTCACTACAACCCAGATCAATCTGTAGTGCAGAAACATTTGTGAAATGGAAAGAGGATGTAGCTCCTTGCCCCTTGTCTTAAATTATTTGGAAAAGTTAACATCACAGTTAAAGATAAAAATTATTGTCCTTTGAGATATATTAATCCTTACAGTGTGCATCTGTATTTTTAGCCCTGTTCATGATTACAAAAATAGTTCAGACGTGGAATGAGCTTTGTCTTCCGTGAAAATGCTGGTGATATTTAACTCTCTGGACTATGAATGTCCATCTAAATAGAAAGAAATCTAGGAGAACTGCAGAAGGTAAGCATCCTCACTCCCAACATTAGAAGCAACAGAGTTCCAGAGTATAGGCTCTTTTCAAGTATTTGAAGCTTTGCACATTTGCAGATACTTTCCGTTGTGGTCTGATTTATAGTATAGCTGTAGGTTTTATGTGAACATACCATACAATCTGATTAAAGAGATTGTAATGAAATAATGGAAATCCAGGCAGGAAGAGAAGACATGGATTGATTTCTTCCTTCTTTCTTATACCAATGAATGCATGAATACAATATGAGAAACGTCTTAGGTGGCATTCAATAGAGAAAACACTAGCATGACAATTGACTTCTGGTTAAAACATGAGTTGGCAATTGCTTAGACTTCAATTAATCATCTTGTTTAGGACTGATGGGGATTGAAGTTTAGCAAATTGTCCACTTGGACTTAAGAACATAAACAGGCTTTGCAGCCTAAAAGTAGTGGGTCATAGATAAAATATAATATGCTCATGTTTCCAGTTATTGCCTCCACACATGAATACACATATACATACTGTAAATACATATATGCCAACACACCATAAGATATCACAATAATTTCATTATTTTATTTCATTTTACTATTCATATTAATTCCTCCACTATCTACAAGTTAATTTTATATTCTATTGTAGCATATAGATGGCAGAAATACGTGATTTACTACTTAATATATCATGCTCTTAGATGTCTTTCATGAATGAAGGTGAATATACGTGTCCCAGGATAATGTTGCAGGATCCACTCTGGGTCGGTCATCTGGACCAGAGATTTTGTTTTCCAAATTCTATCACCAGAACATTCTGACTGACCCAAATTGGTTAGATACCTTTCCTAACCTTATTTAATTCATATCCAAACAAAATTATAAATATTAGAACTATATATTAGACGCCTTATGATGCATGCTACTGTAAATCATTTTAACTTATATATGAGTAGCTGTTCCCCAAACTTTAATAATTCCTTTTTAATATTCCAGAAAAGTAATTGGAGGCAATGCATATCTGTTTGAAGTGTATTCATAAATTTCCTTTGTTTTTTTAAAAAACCTCTGCTTTTGTATCTATAAGTTATCAAAATAGTTAACATAAAAACAAAAAAATTGTCAAAATAGACTATTTCCTCAACCTGAAAAAAAACACATTTTAGTTCATCTTATAAAGCATTATCATAAAATCAAGTGAATACTACTCAAGCTAGTGTTAGGCATTCCATTTAAAAAGGGAAACATATGTCATACAATTCATTCTATCAGTCTTTGATTTAAAGATGTTTATGTGGAAGATTTATATGAACTCAAGAGAAAGCAGAGTTTATGGTATCTGTTTTAAATGTGTTATTTGTGGGCTCTGACAACCAAACTGCCAGCATTTAGAACAGGCATGGACTACAGCAGCCAAGCTATCAAAATCCTATTGATGCTTGGAGCAAAAGATGGTCTCTTGAAGTGGTTGCCCAGAATACAGTGACCCTTCATGAGGAACATCATTGTCTCATGTTCACATTTATGAGTAACCAAGCCAGAATCACCTGGCATATAATTTCAAAATCTACAAGAATAAATAGTGCAGGTTGAAGCAATCCCCACTGGATTCATAAAAATATTTCCATTTTTATTACATTTTTGCTCTCATTCTCTTCTCTCCCTGTCTCTGTTTGTTCTGCAGGGATATAGTATTTTATACATTCAAGTGGAGAATGCTTTTTTTCTGTCATGGCTCCTAAATGCTTTAGGTTGTATAGGAAAAGACTAATACCTTGAATTGCATGTGGAAACAAAACAGCAGTCAAATGGGCTAAGGAAACATATCAGCTGTGTTTTTTGTGGTACAATATATAGTTGGTGATACTTTGCTGTATCCAATAAGATTATGTACTGTATGCTCACATTATGATGATGAACTACCAATGCTCCAGTTGTTATTGTGCAATTCCAATCACTCATAGCAATATAATATGCAGTTATGATCATGAGAACTATAATCCAACAATATTTGGAAGGCCCAAAGCTCCTTATTGAAGTACAAAAGAAACAATAGTTTATGATGCTACCTTGTCAATAAGCTATCAGTTTAATTTCCTACATTGTTTGTAATAACACTTAAGGTAGGGGTGTCAAACTCACAACGTCACATGATGTGTCATGACGTATCATTACTTTTTTGCCGTTGCCGGCAATGGGGTGGACGCGGTTTCACTACGATGCATCTGGCCCACAGGCCGACAGTTTGACATCTCTGACTTAGAGCACCTCTGTACAAGAACTTTAAAAATAGCTCTGGTTCTAACTACATAGATGATGTTGGGCTGTTATAAGAGATGACCAAGCTGAGCCAGAGGGAGGGATCAAACATGTCATAAGTCATAGTCCTTGTGTGCCCACAAGAGATCTAAGACTAGCCCACCTTGAAATGCTTGTCTTATCACCCACTCATTTCCTTTGACTGTTAGTAGTTCAGATTCTTGTAGAGAGCTTAAGTTTGCAATAAATGTTTATACTCATTTGAACTGTCTGAATCTCCTGGTTTCCTTGGGGCTTGATAGCTGTTTGCTTTGGTGCTGGCTTACTGGAAACTGGAACAAAGCCAGTTTGTTATGTAGCAGTGGAACTTGTATAAGCTCTGTTCTTCCATTGGAAGGAATTCTTTTCTTTCTCCATCTTCTAACTTTTGAAATCAAGAAAAAAGTTCTAGTTCAAGGCAGTACTTTAAAAACAAATCAGATACCAACAAGTAATCTGTTTAGCACTACTCATCCCTTCTCACTTATCTTGGGCTTTGTTGTATATACAGAAATGAAATAATCTGCAAATAAAGCCAGCTATTCCCATCGTAACCATATTCATCCTGAAGCTACTTGCATTGGTTTACTCCCTTCTTCCTCATTTCATCTTGCTTAGAAGTAAGCAGCCAGGTACTATTGGAAAAGTCCCTAGTTATGAAACTGCTAACAGGGTGTTGTTATATCTGAATATACCTTATCATGTAATGTAGTAAAGATGGCAGGATATGGAGCTGGTATAAATTTGTTTTCTGTGTAGGGCAAGTGAGCAATAGGACTTTTTTTGGGGGGGGGGTAATTGGTATCTTTGGTATCTTAGGATCAAAATGGTATGTTTTTTCCCCCCTACTGATCAGCTGAAGGAATACAATCTGGTGAATAGCTGATCTTAGTATATTTCCTAGATCAAGTGAAGATTGCATGTTAGTTTCAAGCTGCTTTAGAATATAGAATAATAGGTTTGGAAGGGATCTTGACGGTCTATAGTCCAACCCACTGCCCTTGGCAGGAGATCCTATACCATTCCAGACAAATGGTTGTCCAGTCTCTGCTTGAAAACCTTCAGTGATGAGGCATCCACAACTTCCAGAGGCAAGCCATTCCACTGATTAATTGTTCTCACTGTCAGGAAATTTCTCCTTAGTTCTAAGTTATATTTCTCTTCAATGATCTTCTCCATGTTACTTCTTGTCCTGCCCTCAGGTGCTTTGGAGAATAGGTTGACTCCCTCTTCTCTGTGACAGCCTTTTTAGTACTAGAAGACTAGTCTTTCTCTTCATTTGACTAGACATACCTAGTTCCCTCAATTGTTCATCGTATGGTTAGTTTTATCATCTTTGTTGCACTTCTCTGCACTTTTTCTAGGATCTCAACATCTTTTTTGTATTGTGGTGATGAGAATTGGACACAGTATACAAAATGTGGTCTCACCAGTGCACTATAAAGCAATACTGCCACTTGAAATTATCCCTTTGTTGTGCAACCTAGGACTACATTAGTTAATTTGGCAGCTGCAGAACACTGTTGGCTCATACTTAAGTATTTGTCTACTAGGACACTTAGATCTCTGTCATAGTTGCTACTATTGAGCCAGGTGCTTTAAGCCAGATACTACTGAGTCAGGCTTTGGAAAGACTGAAAAGAAAAAACAGCTGTACAAAGGAAATCTTTAGCTGCATTCAGTCTCTGATTTAAATTATCTTTATTGGTATGAAAACAGTACTTGAATTAGAAACTAAAAAATGTATCAACCTGAGATTACTTCCATAGCACTGAAATGTAATAAAGCACTGCCTACAAGTAGAACATTGATTTGCATGGATATTTTTTAGTATCTTGCATGCAATATATTCCTTCTTTTATAACAAGGATTGGGAAAGACTTCAATGAAAATGTAATATTAAAGAAGAGAGAGAAATTTAATGCTAGACTAATTGTGTTTCTCCATGTATTTTGCTAGGATTATCATCACCTTATAAACATTGGAAAACAAATTTGGAAAGTATCTTCATTTATTTGGGCTGTGATAAAAATATCTTTGGACCATAGACATTCATTTTGCATAAAGTCCTCAAAAGTAATTCCTGGACTACTGGCTGATTCATGGCAAGTGGAAACAGTAAAAATGCACCTATGTAGCTCATTCAAAAAAAGACTTATTGCAAGACTTTGAGATTTACAAAATTCCATGTGATGTTCAAAAGGAAGTGAGACAAGGATGCCCCTTGTCTCCCTTGTTTATTTTGGTGTTGGAAGTTTTAAATAGAGACATTAGGCAAGATGAGAGAATAATTGGTATAAATATCAAGAAAGAAGTTTACAAATTGGGGGCATTTGCTGATGACTTGGTTATATTCCTGCAGGACCCCCAAAATAAGATAGAATATATGTTGAGGAAATTAAATGAGTTTGGGATTCTAACAGGTTTTAAAATAAATAAGCAGAAACTCAAGGCAGCAAACATATCTAATACTCCTTTGTCCTTCTATTTTCCCCATCACATGAAAACATCTTTCTTTCAAAGAAAGATCTTCTCCCATTTTTATTTGAATCTCATTGATCCCCTTTCTTATCAACCTGTTGATGATGCTGACAAAAGAAAGTCAAGCAAAGAGTATGAAGTTACCACAGAAACATTTACTACAAGCCATTTTATATCCTCCTAGTGAAGTTATCATGTGGCATCTTGCAAATAGCAGCATCATAAATGCAGACCCAAAACATGAAATGCAAACCCAAGCATGAAATTTTATAGTGATGTGTCAGCTGATCACTGATGCATGTCCATATTCATTCAGAAATATGCTATTTAAAAATCTGCAGGGAAATGTATATAGATTTCAGTACATGTTTTTAGCATGCCTTCTCATAAATTATAGAATAATACATTATTTTTAAACAATATATTGTGGATATATCGAATTGCACAGTATTGCTGTTTTAAAAAAAATCATTAAATAACTCTTTGAGTTAGCAGTGAATCACCATGGTCCCCGTTGTCAATTAATATGGTGCACCAGCAGTATATTGAAATGTATCCAGAGCAGGAAAAACAGAAATGTTTCATATCAGTCAAGAGTTTATATTTTAATATTTTCAGTTACATCTAAAATGTGAGCAAGAGTGTCCTCCCAAACTCTGGGAATTAAGGAGTAATCTTGATTAAAGTGATGATGAAAATAATGCTGATGATGGCAATACTAATAGCTAAAACTCCTTGAAGCAGTATGAATAATTAAGCACTGCTCTTAGGTTAGATTTTCCCAGGAATATTCAGAATTCTATTTCAAGGACAAAATAAACATTTTATTACTTCTCATATTAAGGGCAGAATTCACCCAGACTGATATACTCCTGTATGGGAAGAATTTAAGTATAATGTGGCGATACCCCTTGCCTCTGTAGTGATGATCCACTCATTACTCCAGTTCCATTGTATGATCTAAAAACATGTAGGAATGGTCTGGAAATAGAGCCAGTTAACCCAGACATGTCAAACTCGTATTGGGACGGTTTTGCCATTGCCGGCAATGGGGTGGGCGCGGCTTCTGAATGATGCATCCGGCCCATGGGCCGGCAGTTTGATACCCCTGAGCTAACCCCTTGGAATCTTCTCAACATGATCAGGAAGGCTCTTGATCATACACTTGCCACACAAGCAAGGAAGGGGATGAATCTAGCGCACAGGTGGCAGAGATCCTATTAGAAAGGAATACATCAACTTCATTGAGTATATAGGCCAGTGTTTCTCAACCCTGGTGACGTGGCTGAAATTCAGGAAGTTGAAATTAACACATCTTAAAACCACAAAGGTTGAGAAGCACCAATATAAGGCAAAAAGAGCCCTACCTAATATGGCAAGGTATTGCATGAACCCTGCCCATGTGGTACCAAGAATTTGACAAATCTAAGCTAGCCAAATCTTGCTAGCCAAAACACTGCCCTTTGCTGAGGGGAACCCATGCTTGTCTTCTCAATCAACTTGCTGTGTTCTATTTCCTGGTTCCAAAGGAGAGGCTGACGAACTCTTCCCACAGTACTAGTGATCACCATATCTGTTGCTCTATGTCTCTTCAACAGTTACAGTGCTGTTACTTCTTTAGTGCCTTGTCAGGATACCAATGGCAGTAGTTACTCATAAGCACTCACAGGAACGGGGTACCATTCTCAATTTTGACGCTACAATACAGGAATTCTATGACCCATGTGCCCTGCCTGACAGATGCCATAAAATCCCAAAGATCATTCAACAAATCTTATAAATTACCCTGGGAAGCAACTACCTTACGAGAGAGAGAGAGAGAGAGAGAGAGAGAGAGAGAGAGAGAGAGAGAGAGAGACAGAGACAGAGACAGAGACAGAGACAGAGACAGAGACAGAGACAGAGACAGAGACAGAGACAGAGAGACAGAGAGACAGAGAATATATACACACCCCCAACAAAGTGATAATAATTTTATAGTCCAGAAATCAATCCTAAATGCAAAATACACAAATCTATATAAATAAAAATGTAAATGTTTGTTTGTTCAAAATCTTAAATCTCTGAAAGTTCTTCACTGATTGCTTTGAAATTTTGACACAACGTTGCATTCGAATACGCGCGCATTTTTATATACCTATATTATATAGATGTCACACCTGTGACAGGTAAAAACATGCTTTTTTTGAAAAACAGCGCCATCTGTTGGACATAAAAGCAACACACGCTACAATTTTACGATTCCATTTCAATGTTCCCGATTGCATTCTTAAATTGAATTTTCATAGATTTCGATTTATTTTCATTTTGATTTAATTATTTCGTGTGACATTGCGTTGGAATTGATGCACAGACAACGAAACAACAAAAAATATTGTATACCCACAAGCATTGTGAAATTAAACATATTAGAAACATGCACTTTCTCTTTTCTTTCTTTTCCATTTAACCAGACTGAGCCACAGCAACGCGTGGCCGGGTACAGCTAGTATGGTTAATAAAAAACAAAGAAAAGAACACACACAACCAGGCACCATAGAAATACCACACACACAGAATAGCCCAAAGCACAGACTGCCAGAGGGAAGTTCCCTGAGGATCGGCTCTATTGCGAATCTGAAAGGTCAAAAGACTAAACCTCTGGGCCCATTGGCTGACCCAGTTTGGATTCTGCAAAAAAAAAAAAAAGTTACATAGACACTTAATAACGTGAAGGAGGCATCAAACAGTTTCTGAAAGCCATGGCTGTCAGTTAGAATTTTGCAACCTTATCTTTCTTAAGAGTTTCTGAGAATTGGTTCCATGGAAAAACAGTAATCTCATAATCACAGAAGCGATTAAAACTACTGACGATGGGGACTATGGTAATACAGTCCTAGGCTCAGAAAGATTCCAAAGGTATTTTAATGACTTGAAATGTATAATAAAATGTATTTAGATGTTTGAATATTTAAGTGAAATTCATTTATTATTGCATAATTTATGAGAACAAATGTTCAAAAACACGTGAGCAAATACCATTTATACGTAAACATTTCCTTGTGGAATTTTTAAATTGCCTCAACAAACGATACCTCTGGACAAAGGATCTGCACCAGTGATCAGCTGACCTATCTGTCATCCTAAAAATTCATGCTTCACTACAGGCTTTGTGTCTGCATTTCCAACAATGGGATATAAGTGATAAATACCAGCATTTTGGACCTGATACATTTGCTAGATGCTGCTTGGCAACTTCATTATGACGGCATCTGTCATTGCAAAAGCATAAAGTAAAATTAAAGCAGCAGCTCTGCCTTCCAGCATTCACTACTGAGAAATCTTCCAAATGAGAGAGTTTAGAATCCTCATTATAAATAAACCAAAGTTGTCAATTTAAACCAAGGTCAGTTTAAATCAAGCAAGCAGGCATGAGATAAAAATGCATAATTGGAGAGATAACCGTCTGCAGATGTGTTTCAGGTTGGCCTCCCTAACTGCTGAAGATAAAGTACATTTTTACCTACTGTATAAGCACCTTTGCAAATGACTTCTTTTGCTTCTTCACTAATTGGAGCAGAAGACTCATTTTGGTACAAACCAACAATGAGAAAATGGGCTAGGTTCCTAATTCCTGTTATCTTCATCCTCTTATTTTTGGCCTTGAAGCTATTAGCACAACAGATGGCTCAGGTTGTTGATACCTGCCTCAACTGCTTTGCTTCTGCAATTGTGTGAAAGGAAATAATTGACAAAAGCCAGGTTAGATAAAATTGGATTTTAGAGAAGCATGCATAAAGTTATGCTAACTGAAAGGAAACTGTGGATTTATGTTCTTTGGCCTTTTTAAAATTTAGCATTCCCCTTTCTGTTCAATAAAAATAGAAGTGGCGCTCAATTGGGTACCCATTAAAAACTTAACTTCTGAAAGATACATACCAAATGAAAAAAAAATGGTTGAGGTTGCATTGTCCTGTATTAATATTTCTCATCAGGAGATTATTCATTTTGCCAACCCATTTATACAATATATTATTTCTGGGTTGTAAGAATTAAATTCTGGTAAAGTCAATTGTTCGTTACAGATATATTGAAGAAAATCTCTTTTAAGTACAGCTCTTTCGTACCTTTGAAAAGAAGTGATGTTTCATTTAACTGTTTTTAGGATCCTCTTTTTATCATCACTCTGAGAATTTACCTCATGAGAAATTAGCAGCGGCTGGCAATGCATTGCTTTATCTCTGTCTATTTCAGTACCTGAGTCCATAAAATGACTCATTTACTCTGCATCTTCTCATTCTTTTTTCCTTCAAAACTCCCTGACCTTCCTTGAATTCAAGAATAATTTAACCAAAGATTTGCAGAGCAATGGCTATACTGAAAACATGCTATTTGCACTGGTTCTGCTTAAGGACGGTTATATCCCTATGAATCTGCCTTAGCATTCACAGAGTACATTTCTCTGATCCCTTCCCCGGAAATGATACACAATCCCCCATGATTATGGAATTAGAAAAGCAGGGCTTCTTCTTCAGAAGATGAGGTTTTCAAGAAGACTTCATAGTTATGAGTAACCGTCTTGACAAAGCATGCTATAAGTATCAACAGAAATTGCTTCAGAATATGATTGGTTCACAAAAGAGTCAGAAAGTTTGAGCTTATTTTGGGATAGTTCTAGAATATAGAATAATAGACTTGTAAGGACATTGGAGGTCTTCTAGACCCTATACCATTTCAGAGAAATGATTGTTCAGTCTCTTTTTGAAAGCCTCCAGTGATGGAGCACTCACAACTTCTGAAAGCAAGTTGTTCCATTGATTGATTGCTCTGTTAGGAAATGTCTCCTTAGTTCTAGGTTGCTTCTCTCCTTGAGTAGTTTCTATCAATTGTTTCTTATCTTTTGGTGCTTTGGAAAATAATTTGACCTTCTCGTCTTTGTACAGGAGCCCTTCAAATATTGGAACACTGCTACCATGTCTCCCCTAGTCCTTCTTTGCATCAGACTAGAGATACCAATTCTTGTAACCGTTCTTCGAATGTTTTAGCCTCCAGCCTCCTAATCATTCTGGTTGCTCTTCTGATGCACACAATATCTCCTTGATGCACACAATATCAGTAGATGCTTCACGTTTATGTTCATGTGTGTGTATGGTCCCTTAGACCACTAGCTAATATTTACTACAATGTGGATTGTTTCTCAATTACATGTCTGGAGTTGTTTTGAGTCAGGCAGGAAGATGATTGCTGATCTATTCTATGGATTGCCAGAATGTGAAATAACAAAAACAAATTCTGCCATTAAGTTGCAATAAACTCAGCCTGATATTATTTCAGTCAAATTGCTGTTAAGATCTTTGCATGATTAGGAATCAGGGTATAATAATAAATAATGATTATTTTTTTAAATGCTGCTTCATAATACATAATATTAATACATAATACACATTTTTTTAAGTCTCAGTTTTTATTCTCTGTGTATAATTTTGGCAAGAAGTTTAAATAAAAACAATATGGAAAGAACACATTTACTATCTGCTGCTTCTTAATCCATTACTCAATTTAGTTTCACTCCTTACTGATAAGAATAAATACCTAAACTTTTTTTTTTATTAAAAGTTTTAAATAATTTTCCATACCATATCCCACTTCCCTCCCCCCCTCCCCCCTTCACTTCCCAGAGCTGGTTACAGGGTTATGAGTAAATTTTAGATTATTATTAATAGTTTATTATGGATGAATTTATATTATTTTTAGTAATAATGTTTAACTATATTATTATTAATTATATTATTATTTTGCTGGTAAAGTGTTAAGATTTATCTATTTTGTAGAATTAAAGTATGTTTGGATGGGATTTGATTGTAGTATATCTGGGTAATGTTATTTAATTTATGATTTTGTTTTTATAACCCTGTAACCATAATACACAATATTAATACATAATACATAACATTAATACATAATACATAATATTAATACATAATACATCAAAAACAAAATATACATTGGTAACAAATTTATGTTCCTCTAGGTCAGACATGTCAAACTCACGATGTCACGTGACGTCATACAATGTATCGAGGACGGTTTTGCCATTGCCAGCAATGGGGTGGGTGCAGCTTCCGGATGATACATCCAGCCTGTGGGCTGGCAGTTTAACACCCTTGCTCTAGGTATTCTAATTCTTTAGTTTTCAACCCTATAATATTTATATCAGTACTATAAATACTTATAGCCTGACTTTTCTCCTGAAAGTTCAGGTCAGCAAATAGCCACAAACCCTTACATTTAAAATATATGCAACTTAAAGGGCATGGACATTAAAAAAAAACACGTTAAAAAAGTGAATACATAGATCACATTAGACATATTTATAATACTTTCTTTTTAAAAAAAAGATATTCGCAACCACCCAAACTGCTTTTGCCAATGAAATAACGTTTTGTGTGTTTTGGTTATGCCAGTATATTTTTAATTTCAGTAACATTTTTGCTGTAATTGCATGCACTGCTATTATAACAAATTGTGCCAGGAAACAAATTGTTTCCTGAATCTCAGCCCAGCCTAGTTCACATGATGTGTTTTGTAGGAGTGAAATGAGGACAACACTCTGCTGCTTTGAACCCAAGAGGAAAGATAGAATACAAATATAATAATAGGCTGATCTATGAAGTCTATAAAACAAAACAACACAATACAAAACAATACAATTAAAACAAAAAGAGGACTCTACTATAAGATATTCACAAGTGCCATACTTTACAGTAATTATTGCCTTATTCTCTGTAATGTACTATTGCCGTTGGTTTGCCTTGACTATTACCACTGAACTGTAGTGGCGCAGTGGTTAGAATACAGTATTGCAGGCTAATTCTGCCAACTGCCAGCAGTTCAATTCTCACCGGTTCAAGGTTGACTCCTTCCGAGGTCGGTAAAATGAGGACCCAGATTGTTGGGGGCAGTATGCTGACTGTAAAATGCTTAGAAAGGATTGTAAAGCATTATGAAGTGGTATATAAGTCTAAGTGCAATTGTTATTGCTACTTTTAAATCCATTTCTTTTTTTAAGCAAGTATCTAAAGAAAATAGAAATAAAACCTCAGATCTATGATCTATAAATCTATAAATTTTGGTTTAGGCATATCTAAACATATAAGGAATGGTTGCTGGAATTGGGTATGTCTAGTCTAATGAAGAGAAAGACGAGGGGGGACATGATAGCAGTGTTCCAATATCTCAGGGGTTGCCACAAAGAAGAGGGTGTGAAACTATTCTCCAAGGCGCCTTAAGGCAGGACAAGAAGCAACGGGTGGAAACTAAGCAAGGAGAGAAGCAACCTAGAACTAAGGAGAAACTTCCTGACAGAACAATTAATCAGTGGAACAACCTGCCTCCAGAAGCAGTGAATGCTCCAACACTGGAAGTTTTAAAGAAGAGACTGGACAGCCATTTGTCCAAAATGGTGTAGGGTTTCCTGCCTGAGCAGGGGGTTGGACTCGATGACCTCCAAGGTCCCTTCCAACTTATTATTATTATTATTATTATTATTATTATTATTATTATTATTATTATTATTATTATCATCATCATCATCATCATCATCATCATCATCATCATCATCATCATCATCATCAATAATAATAATAATAATAATAATAATAATAATAATAATAATAATAATCCTTCTCACTTAACTTCTGTTCTTCCAAATGGCAGCAATTTGTTTGGGATGGACTGCGAATAATTTGCATCATACTAGATATGATACTTCCTTATATTATTTTTCCCTCAGTAGATTAAGCATGGGTCTAATCCAGCTGCATCTGCAAGCCATAACTATGTAGTAATCAGCAGAGGGTTCATTAGAAGGTAATTGCAAATGAGCTCAGCAGGAAAGCACTTTCATCTTTCCTAGTTGTGTACCATAGGTATTTGTTTTTGTTGGTTCAGCAATTTCAGCTCAAGCTCTATAATCTATACATTTTAAAAACGAGTGTCTTTTTGCATGGCATGAAAGAAGTTAGAATTACTGATATAGTCAAAGTAGTCTAATTATCTAGTTTGCAATATCAATTAGTCAATCCTTGCCATTCAGATATAGTGCACACACTAAGGCACATTTAGTCTAAATGCTCTGTTGGGAATGAAAATGTGAAAAAATGGATTCTGTGTATTAGTTAATGCTAAGTTATGTAGTTAATGCTCAGTTGTGTTTATCTCACTCTGCTTGAGATGCTCCACACAATGCTTTATATTCACATTGGTGGCTAGCCTGCTTCAAAATATTAAAATTTTGGATCCAAGTTGTGTTTGTAATTTCAAATGTAATAAGAAAAACTTTTTATTATCAGTCTCTGATTGATACAAACTCCCAGTAACATAGAAGAACTTGTTATGTTTCGTGTTTGAGAATCTGGAAGTTGCAAGGTAAGATAAATCTTCAGAAGAAATTACTACTCAGAATTAGTTTAATGGAATAGCTGATTTATTAATTAAACAGAAAACACTGAAACAACCATGAACATATATGTTACATTTGATACAAATTCATTAATATATATGATTTCTTTCATTATGGTCATGGACCAGAAATGCAAACAGACATATATTAAAAATAAAAATAAAGTAAAAACAAGGCAAAATAAAACATTGCAATTGGCACAATGGTTTGTCTGACTAATTTTATAGGCAATATAATAGTTTAGCTACATTCAGGGACATAGAATCATACTGATCTAATAACAACAACTATATGTTAAAAAAAGATCAAGATGTCTGTATTGTTTTAGCAGGTAAAGAGTTATAAGGTGGGTCCTTGAGTCTCTATGCAGGATACAATATAGCAGGATATGAGATGTAGTTTCGACTGCCCTTGTCCACAGGAACACAATCTCAGCTCATAGGGGACTTTTCTGTATCAAAACCACCATGGAGAGAGCATTGAACTGTGCTTTTTAGAATTAGAAACAAAAGCCATGAACATACAAAAGCGTCTCATACATCTACAGGAAATCCTTAGGTAATGACAGTAATTTAGACCAGGAACTCCATTGCTAGGCAACATAATCGTAAAGTATGACATCACTTATAACAGCAGTTCCAGCCATTCTGGTTGCTGTCATTATGTGAATCTCATGTGGTCATCAAGTGCAATGTCACACGATTGCCATTTGTGACCTCTTGCCGGCTTCCCCATTGCTTGTGAGAAACTAATAATGAAGATTGCAAATGGTGACCGCATGACTAGCAGGATGCTGCAGCAGTTGTATTTGTGAATCAGTTGTCCAGCATGCAAATTGTAATCATGTGACCATGGGGATGTTGTGGACAACTGCAGCTTCATTTCACTGCCAGACAGTGTACGGCAAGCAGATTTTATATCTATCTGTCTGTCCATCTGTCATCTATGATAGAGATGCATTGTCTGTGATATCATCTGATGTTGTAAACTGCCCAGAGTTACCTTGCAGTGAAATGGATGGCAAACAAATTTAATAAATACATAAATACATAAATTAAAAATCAATCAATCTATCTATCTATCTATCTATCTATCTATCTATCTATCTATCTATCTATCTATCTATCTATCTATCNTGTCTGTCTGTCTGTCTGTCTGTCTGTCTGTCTGATGATATCATCTATCATCAAAGCACAGAAACATTTTCCATTTAGCTGTTTTCTCAGGATCTTAGTAATCATTACCCTTTCCTAAAATATATTTTCCTGTGAGTTTCAGATTATGGTAATGAAATAATCCTTTTAAAGATACAGTGGACCTACCAATTTTAATGGCACCTGATTCTAACATATCAAGAATGCTATCATTTTTTCCATAGTTAATATCCCATTTCTTTGTATTTTTGTTATTTTATGTCTCTGTCCTCCTAATTCAATATTAGGAAGCTGTGAAAAAGTAACAGATCAGCTTGATGAACATCAAACAGAAGGTCTGGTAAATTATTCATTTTGTGAGAAATAGCCAAGGTATTCTCCTTAATTCTATTTGCTATATAATTTCTACAAACAAATATTAGCCAGCAAGTGCTTGGGAAATGTCTCCATTTGGCAGCAATACTGAACACATTTACAATATAGATATACAGATAAATGTAGATATAGATGATAGTCAGTTCATTTAGTGACCGTTTGAAGTTATAGCCTTCATGGGCTCACCAATTTGTAAGCCACAACTCATAATTTAACCAAGACCTAAAGTGTTTCTTAGGACTTGGTGTTAACGTGCTACAATCCCTTTCAAAATATAGAGAAATATGCTAGTGTGTGTGTTACTTAAAAGTGACTTATAACCAGTGCTTTTTTTTTGCCATAGAATGCACCAGAACTGCATTTCAGCACCTTTTTTCAACTTCGCATGAAAAAAAAAAGATCTCACAAGGAGTTGGAACTTTTTTTTAATACATTTTTATTAAATAAACATTTAAAAACAGGTTGAACACAGTGTGACTTTTCTGGCTGTTATTTTGCCATACATACTATACCATATACCATATATCTTCCTAGTCATTGATCTTTTATACCATTTACATATTGCATTTTATACTATTTACATATTTATATATTTACTTACCTATTTACGTCTATTTATAACATAACTTCCATTTCCATTCTTATTTCATATTCTGATCTCTATCTTACGCTCACTTTGAGGTTGGAAATCTACATTTTCTCTCTTCTAGACGAGCTTTCTCTGTTCTGACTTTTTCTCCTCGAGTCTAACCAATAGTATATCTTATCCCAAACTTCGTAATACTCTGTTTCATCCTTGTCTTTAATTTCTAAGGATAATCTATCCATCTCTGCACATATTAAAGATTTTTTAATTATTCCCTCTCCACCGGGGAATTTCCGTTTTTCCAGTTCTGGGCATATACCAACCTTGCTGCTGTTATGATGGCAACACTAGATATATCTCTCCTTTGTTAAACTTCCCATCTATCATTCCCAGTAAAAACAATTCTGGTCTGGAATCTATCTTCAGTCCCAACATTTCCTCCAACCAAGTCTTTATTAGCTGCCAAAATTCTTTGGCTTTGGAACAAGTCCACCACATATGATAATAAGTGCCTAACATTTTCTTGCACTTCCAACATTGTGGTGATATATCTTTTCTCATCTTTGCCAATCTTGTTGGGGAGAGATGCCACCTGTAAAACATTTTGTACAGATTCTCTTTATATGAGGTAGCCAAGGTTAACATTTCTATTTCTTTCCCATAACATTTGCCATTTGTCTAAATCAATATTATATCCGAAATTTTGGGCCCATGTTATCATCGCTTCTTTTACCTGCTCCTCTTCCATTTTATATTCCAATAAATATTTATATGTTCTTTTGATTGCTTTTTCCTCCGTTCCTAATAATATTTTATCTAGTGTTGTCAGATTTCTCCATATACCCCATGCTTTTTTGTCTTTCTTATAACGTGACTGAACTTGCAGGTATGCCCACCATTCCAATTGTACCCCATTTTCTTTTAATTCTTCTCTAGATTTAAGTTCCCCTTGCTGACTGAACTTTTTTTAGTCCCACAAACTCCGTTTCCCTGCAGCAGAAGAGAAACATGCCAGAGCTGGAAATCAGGTTAGCAAAGAAATGCTTTCGGGAAGAGGGAGGAGCTGCGCTAGGGGGAGAAGCGGCAGGAAATGGGGCTGCCATTTCCAGAAAGGAGAAGGGAGACGTGGGGCAATGCAGGGCAGCAAGCAAGTGCTGTTCTCTGCTCTGCATCCCTGCTCAGAGCTGCTGCGTTCTCCGTTCTCCATTCTCCACAAGACAGGCGACAAAGGGCTGGCGGAGGGAGGTGGCGGGGGAGGCTTGTGCCACCCGGTCATGACGCAACCCATGGGAGAGTTGGTGGAGGATCAGGAGGCGGCAGCTGTGCCTGGGCAGGTGATCTGTGGGGCAAAGCTTAAAGAAAGTCATTCCAGTGGCGCACAGCAGCAGCAGAGCTGTTCACCATCACTTCCCCCAGCTCCAAAATGGCGGAGGGGGACCAGGCCTACCCCACCTATCCCATCCACTATAGCATGGCAGTCTGGCTCAGGAGGGGAGTGAAAGGTGCCGATTAAGGAATGGCCTGGCGGAGGGGGGGCTGAGTTCCGGCACCTTTTTTCTTACAAAAAAGCACTGCTTATAACCATTTTTCACACTTATGACCATTGCAGCATTCCCATGGTCAGTTCAGATGCTTGGCAACTGACTCATATTTATGATGATTGCAGTGTCCCAGGGTCATGTGATCAGATTTTGTGATTTTCTGACAAGCAACCCAACAAGGGAACCCAGGTTCACGTAACAATCATGTTACTAACTTAATAACTTCAGTGATTCACTTAACAACTGTGGCAAGAAAGGTCATAAAATGGGTTAAAACACACTTAACAACTGTCTTGCTTAGCAACATGGTCTCATTTGTGGTTGAGGACTACCTGTATTGTTGATTTCATTTAATAATGCTTAAGACCACAGTTTTAACCTGTTCTTGAAGGTTTATTTTAATCCTTGGATTCTGCCACTGTTAGTTGATTTTGGTCTTTCATTGTGGTAGCCATTACATTTTCTTTTTTCTTCCCTGCTTTGTATACATGCTAAGGCATCAAGCAACATCGAAGTAAAATTGCAGGCCATAAGAATAGATAAGATCAATTTCCAAATTCATATTGCAGCTTAAAAATTGACGTTAACAGCTGGAGAAGCATACTGTATTTAGAAACAATGTAATTATCACAAATAATGATAATTGTCATGGCCAATTGCCTATAAATGTTTGGATAACTTGAGAAAAAGTATTCAAACTAATAAGAACTATTTTTGATAATAATATGGTAATAAAGATCTGTGACAAAGAGAATCCTTCATGTTCCTTATTAATAGTTGTAATATATATGTCCATAATGTCCTAATCATTCTCATTATTGTTATGACATGAGTCTAGACACAGACAGAAGATATATAATAAAAAGTGGTTTTTATTTTTGAAAAGGCAACTGGACTGATTTTTTGAGGAAAAATAACACTTTTTGCTTCCTATCCTGGAAGCATCATCAGTATTGGATGGTGTGGGAGATGGATCCCCCCCCAACTAATTTCAGCTGTCCATAACTGTCCTTCCATCTCCTACGTCATTCAATACAACTGATGAAGCTTCCAGGATAGGAAGCGAAGCGTCTTTTCCCCCCCACAAAAAAATCAGCCCAGTTGCCTTTTCAAAAATAAAAACCACTTTAGATGCAACTATGACCTGGATGACTGAGAATCTTCTTGGACATTCAGACAGAAGATGAATACATCATTTCCCAGGTTATATTATTGTTTAGTCTGGGAGATTGCAGATAGTGTTGTCTCTATCCATGTGAGGCTATGTTTCTTTTTAGTGGAGAGATCCCTTTGTCTGTGAAAGTCAGTGCACACAATCAACCTAGGGGGATCAATAAGGAATAATTATGTGCAGAAAGAGCAAGGATACTTATTCACTGTCCAATTCCTAATGAATACACTCTATATTATATTTTTACAATGGGCTTCCCTTTAAATATGCTAGAAACAGATGCATTGGACTCTTATCCAAAAATTCCCATTAGCCTAAGCCTTGAAACATCAATACACTGTATGACCTTAAATTAGGACACACAGTCCCTAAGCTGTAATAATGACTGGCAAATGACAAGGGCACCTTTAAATAGATATTTAAATAATATGTTCTAGGTTTGAGTTTCACTGAATTTTCCTGAGCCAGAAACTTTTGCATCTCAATCTGTAACTCCTAGTTGACTTGAGGCATAAATATTACTTTAAAAAAAACCATTTTATTATATTGTAAAATAAAATACAAAATACAAAGTAAATAGTAGGACACAATGGGGAGGGAAAGGGGAAGAAAGTGAGGCAAAAGGAAGAAAAAGAAAAAAAAGAGAGATTGACTTCTGACTTCCCCTGTTGCAGTAGAGTAAAGCATTAAATCGAGTCTCAACTTTTTACTTTTCACAATAGTAAAAACTAACCATTTCTGTAACCACAAATCAATCTAATCAGTGAAACACAGAATCAAAGTTTCATTTTTTTCACCTCAAGCACAAAGTCCAGAAGCAGTCTCCATGTAGAAACGAAGGTACTTGTATTCTTTTCTTTAATCAAAACAGTCAATTTAACCTTCTCTGCCAACTCCATCAGCTTCTGTAGTCATTCTTCCGTAGTAGGTATCAAAATGTCCTTCCATTTTTGTGCATACAGTAGTCTTGCTGCTGTCAACATATACAGGATCAAAGTTCTGATTTTTCCTCCCAAATCTTCTTCCATTAAATCCAAAAGAAAGGTTTCTGGTTTCACGTTTAATTTTACTTTAAGGATTTTCTGTATCAAAATGTGAATCCTTCTCCAATATTTCTTTGCCTTATCACATGTCCACCATGAGGCTTAAATATTACTGAAGTGTTCAGAAGAATGCTGAGGTAAATGTAGTGCATTTATACTACTATAATTATAGCATTATATAACATACATATATACAAATACATACATGTGTGTGTGTGTGTGTATCATATAATATGATGTTTTTACTATGATGTAAAAAAGTGAGGGGTACCCTCTCAGACACATGAAATATAGGAGAAAACAGAACCATAGGCAGAAGTAAAACAGTAATTAATGTCACATTACAAAGTGCAATTATCTAGTCATTTGGAGCTATGTTCTTATTTACAGATCCTTGAATAGATAAGCACACACCTGAACCTGGAAAAGAGACATAGTGGTTCATTTAAAACAGGCATATCAAACTGCCGGCCCATGGGCTGGATGCATCACACCGAAACCGCGCCCACCCCATTGCCAGCAATGGGGAAAAAGTCCCGATATGTCACATGACGTCACGTGACATTGCGAGTTTGACATGCCTGATTTAAAAGGAACTTAGCATGTTTTTGGAAGAATGGATTTTAGACTCCATATGAAATTAACATATCAAGTATGGTTTTGCAACCATGTTAGTATCAGCATACTATTCTTTCCTGAGTATTAAAGCAGTCATCTTCTACAAAAGTTCAGATGGCTGCTTTGAGGGCTTAGTCTCTCTGAATCAATGCTTAAATGCAAACAACTATTTTCTATTGGGACCAGTGAAGCAACATGTCTGTGCATACCTACACACATGTAGATTTCATAGTGGAAACTTCAGTTATCCATACTGATAATATATAAAGAAGCCATACTTATTCAAACAACCTTTCTTTCACAATAATCATCAAGGCATCTTGGTTTTTCTGGAACTATATCTGCATCAGTATGTTCCTATTGTTCATTCTTTGCTTTCAATATAGCCTTTTCTATTCTTTCAAGAAAGTGCGAGATGAGTTGTTTCCTTTAGAGGTAATTATTTTGGGGGGAAATGGTCTCTTTAATCCCCTTAGTAAACTTTCAACTTACAGTACTGTACATGAATTGTAAAAAAGTTTGAATGAATGCACTCATACAAAATTGACTTCTAGTATCCTCTGGCATACAGACTTTTCTTGGTTTCTTCTCTGGTCACCTTTACAGTAGATAGCATATATGTATGTTTTTAATAAGAATCTAGCACAGCCCACAAAGATCTTCAAGGATTTGAATTTGATATGTAAAAATGAAAAATATGGAGAGAGAGAGAGAGAGAGAGAGAGAGAGAGAGAGAGAGAGAGAGAGAGAGAGAGAGAGAGAGATTAAATCAGTTTAAAACAACATATAATTTGAATGGAATAAAAACCACTTCTGAAGGATAATAGTAGCACTAGGTTGAGATCAGTTTATAGGTACAAGGAACAAAGGAGGGATCCTGATTATATCCTGAAATTTCCTTCCCAATATTTTATTTTCCCCACCTCTATAAATAGCATTATTGGTAGTGTTTCTGAGTTTTATTTTTGCAAAATGACAGAAAATTGTGTTATTGCAGCTATTTTTTTACACTCCTATTCAGAATGTTGTAGCATTGCTACCTACTATTGTTTCCTAATCTGATAAATATTACTAAAGCTAGGATAAGAAGTTAGGAAACGATACATGCATAAAGAGCATCATACTGTAAAGCAGTGGTTCTCAACCTTTTTAATGCCGCGACCCCAACCGGTTGTAAGTCGAGGACTAAACCAGTCATAAGTCGAGGACTAAACCGGTCGTAAGTTGAGGACTACCCAACCAGTCGTAAGTCGAGGACTTTCCCTGCCCGGGAGCGCCGTGCATGCGTGGTTCCGCCCCCTGTGCCGGCCGAGGGCGTAGCTGGCAAGCGGCAGAGACGGAACAGGCCGACCACCAGCTGGCCCAGCCCAAGGGAGGTAAGGCACCCGTCGGAAAAGGGGGAAAAAAATGGCGGACAAAAAAAATGGCGGACAGCCTTGCTTGGCGACCCCCATGAAATGGTTGATCGACCCCAAATGGGGTCCCGACCCACAGGTTGAGAACCACTGCTGTAAAGGTTAAGGTACACAGTTCTCAATTATCACATTACCAAGTGAAATGCCTAAACTGTATGCCCCAGTATGAGGCTTGAAGTAAACTTAAGATTTTACTAAAATATTCTCTGGAAAAGAAGAGTGATTAGTATTTTTATTGAATTCAATGAATATGTTCAGATCCAGAAAATGGTATTAAATTTCACTTTCTGTCAAAATCTTTCCTTTACTATTTTCAACCTCCTGAAAGCTGTCATTCCAATCATAGAATTATTTATTTATTTAGCATATGGCCCACAATTCTTCTACAGTATAATACACATCATAATCTTGTTTGTATTTTAAAGCATGAAAGCTACATACTTGAGTAAGATCCTCATCATATGCAGAAATGGGTTAACTCCCACTTGAATTCTGTTCAGAGGACCATGGAAAATGTTTGCACGCTGAAATAACTGAATGAATGCAAAATTGATGAAAGTATTAGAATGATTGATTAAAATGTTTTCAATTCATTCATCCATTTATCCGTCTGAGCATTTTTTTTTCAGAGTCGTAATTTTTCTTAGTTAGCTTCCATCCAATATAATAAAGATGTTAATAAAATTGTATTAAAAATATAACCTATGTAATTAAAATGGTATTAGATTACAAGAATAATAAATGGAGTGGATATTTTCAGAAGACCACTAAGAAGCAGCCTTCACTACAGGAACAGGGGCAATTCATTCAAAGTTGCACTGACTGAAGCTTATTCATAGGACAAATGTTTTTGCATTTCCTTCATCCACCTCTGGCATTTCCATATCTTAAAGGATGCTGTTCTAGTACAAGGAACTGAAAGTCACATTCCTGTTGTTGAGATGGATCAAGGTAAAAAAAAAAATGAGCATTTTTTTCTATGTCCAATTTTTTTTCAGTCTTGAGTTCTTTTTCTCCAGTGCAATTCTCTTCCCCAGAATTACACACAAGAATATGCACAGACAAAAAAGAGAGCTGCAGAGACTGCATGAACTTTTAAAAATGATGGTAGGGCTTTTAGGTGTTAAAATTATTTTTACGTTGTAGGACTGGGAAACATATGGCTGATTTGCATTTATATGTGAATTTGCCCAACTTATGTTTCCCAAATTTATACAATAGATTTGTTGCCCTATAACTTCCAGCATCCTTGACCTGATGCCATAGCCCTGTTATATAATATATTGAAAAATGCATTAGTACATTTTCATTCTTCTTTATAATTCTAAATATTGTATACAAGACATACAATTGTGCAAGGTATGTAAGATAAAGTACATATAAAGGTGCATTTATTCCGTGAAAACATGTTTTGTGAGACATGTACATAGTGTACAATATTTTTATTCTGGTTTAAATATGAATTAATATAGTTAGAAGACTTTAGAATTCGATGGATTCATCCATCCCTAGTTGATTTCAGTCAACAAGGGTCTTTCTGAAATGCAGTTAAGATTGTGTTGTTGTGGTTGGTCACAACAGCTAGATGTTTAGACTGGATTTGGCATTTTATTCCCAAGGACCTGGGATAGGCAGATGTTGTTGTTTGATGGTGTTAACAGTATCATTGCAGGACATAAGTTGCCTTTGCAATTGGCTGATGGTGATCTTGTCAACGGTGATGGTGCTTCAGATTGCACCCAAGAATCTATTACTATTACTTTCTTTTGCCAAAAATAGTTCTACTTTTATTTGCAGGTCTTTGTGTTTTGTGATTTTCACCCCTAGTTCTTTCTCTTCTAATCTTTTTTCTCCAGGTACTGCCATGTCCACTATCCAGACTTTTTTTGTCTTTTTTACTGTCAATTGTTAAGACTGGTATTATGTGGTAGACACTTGTCTGTTTGAATTCCAAAATCCCAGAGCACTTTAGCTTTTCCATTTTCTATGACCTTGTCTAATTTATGGTCCTGCCAGTACCTTCTTGAAAGCAAACAGTATGTCTTGCATAATAATAATAATAATAATAATAATAATAATAATAATAATAATAATAATAATAATAATAACAACAACAACAACAACAACAACAACAACAATATAGATCAGGGGTAGTCAACCTAGGCTCTTTTATGACTCGTGGACTTCAACTCCCAGAATTCCTGAGCCAGCTAAGCTGGCTCAGGAATTCTGGGAATTGAAGTCCACGAGTCATAAAAGAGCCAAGATTGACTACACCTGATATAGATTATCACATCTCTATTATCTATTGTCCTGTAAAATCTTTGGAAGCTTCAGAAAAATTCTAGCAGATTTGTTTCTCTACCTTCACTGTTTTGAAATGGGTTATTAGGTCTTTCAGTTTCACTAGGAGATAAATAATAGCTTTCAAATTTATTGCATCTGAAGGTCATTTTTTTTTTTGTATTACCTTCAGCAAGATGTATTCATGATGACCAACATCTGTTGGGGAAAAAGCATAAATTCTTTATGGGAAAATAATTGAAGCATTAGACAGAGAAATACAAATATGAAATATGCTGCTATTAATCCCCCTTTTTCATTTTCAAAGTTCAGAATCTGCTGGGAGAGATTTCTTAGAATGATTTATGTATTTAATTTGTTCTAGATAAGCATTAGAAGAGGTTCACAAATGTAAAAAGTACCTTATATCAGAGATGGAGAACCAGTGGCCTTCTGGATATCATGGGAATCCAACTCCCAACAGCTTGAGCCAGGTATGGTCAATAAATCAGAAAAACAAGCATGGAATAACATCTGGAGATCTAACACTTCCTGACTTTTGTTTCAGCAACAAAAATCACACAAGTTCACTTTGAAATCATATTTCTTTTTAGACAAGTATTTGACCCATTGTTGATATTCAAGGTTCCTCAACTCAAAGTTCAGGATACATGGACGGAAATTGTGTTTAGTAGAATTAGATGCACATTACAATTTTCCTTATGATTGCATGAATAGCAACTTTCTTTTTTAATATACTTGGCATAGGAAGCAGATGTGCTAATCAGAAAAAAAATAACATTGGGCTTCCTATCATTATCTTGCCAAGTGAAATAAATTTAGGTCAAAATTAAGGTAATTATGGTGGAATCTGATACTATAAAAAGCTGAATTCTAGAAGAAACGTCTACAATTGTAGAAGAAATACCATGAGCATTTTGACTTTCTAAAATAGCATGTGCATGATTGAACTTCTGGTGTGAAATGAAATGAAACCTATTGTTCCAGAACCCATCCACCCCTAACAGCATATACTAGCTACTGCTTTTTTATTTAATTTTCTGGAGTAATTGAATATAAATCACAGGTTTTTGTTTTGTTATTAATTTTTGTCCTGCAAATCACTGTACCTTAATACATTTTCTCAGACTATTATTCAAAGAACAACTTGCAAAATCTGGTGCATGCTAGTTTCTTCTGAATTATCATGAGAACTAACCTAAGGTCTATTCCATAAAGATGGATGAGAAGTAACAATTTATTTTCTTACAATTATGTTTGAAGACAGGAAAACATTTATTCAGTTTCATAGATACTCATATTAATAAATAACATTTTAAGTGGCTAAATATAGTTGCAACCATCATCAGTCATATTATTAACCAATTTAAAAGGCACCTAAGCAATCAAGGTTTTAGTGCAAAGAAGAATTATGACCATTCATTCATCAAGTGGCATGAATTTGTGAGATGTAAACATTATCATAAATCAGATGTTCTCAAACTATTGTGCTGGCCAAGCACGAAATAGTTAATTGCTAAGATCAGATTTATTTTAAAATAATATCCACTGGGATGTAGCATTTTGTCTGAAATAGTTTTAGAATGGCATTATATTATAGCTATTCAATACCCTTCTTTTATAAATCTGCAGTCTTCACTGCTCAATAGGACTGAATAAATACATATATAGGATGGCATTGGCAACTATGAATGTGTTCCAAAGTTAATAGATCTTGGCACTGACTGTTTTTCTTTAATATCACTTTTCGGTATAATAAATCTACTATATGGTGTTGGCTCATTTCTTGTCTTACAGAAAATGTTGCAATAATATAAAAAGAAAACAAAAGTGGTCTAATCATTCATGTGCTAAGCAGCTTCACAGAAGTTGTTTATCACATGCTTTGCCTAAAGGGAAGTTAGAGTGTGGGCTAGCTTAAAACGTCACTTATTGTGTTCCTGGCAAAGATGAGATTCAAAACAGGAGCTCCAGATTTATAGTTGTTATTTATTTGTTAACTACCAACTAGTCATCAACACTGAAAGCATAATGCAATACATGATTGATTTTGTGCAGTTGCCTCAATATCATTCTTAGCAAACACAAACATACTGTGGACTTTCTCTAGGATGATCTGTCCCCAACTAGCCTTTCAGGTCTTCAAATGATGCATCTTTTTTTTCTTTTAACAACCCTGTAATTCCTTTCAATGGGGTGGAGTCAAGGCCACTAAACAGAGCTTGAGCATTTACTGGCCAGATGCCCTTCCTGATGCTTATGCAGAGTTCACAGCAGACACTTACTCATTGCACCCAGAAAGAGAAATATTTGCCACTACTTAGGATCAAACTAACAGCCTCCTGATTGTGAAGAGTGAGCTCCATCTCTAGGCATGATGTTATTCCTTCCAATGATGCAACTATTATCCCCAAAATCAAGTCTGTCCACCACAGTGCTTTTCAATGGTAACCGCTTCTTTTCTTTTCTTCCAAAGCTTTCATTTGCATCTCAAGTGAGAACTCTAGATTGATTTGTTCTATGATTGATTTGTTTTGTTGGCTATCCATGGTATTCTCAGGAGTCTTTTCCAGCACACAGTATCAGAAGCATCATTACTCTTTCTTCTAAGTGCTTTTTTCACATTTCTGGGGAGTCACAGAGAAGACCATTGCTAGCATTGTCATCTTTGTAGGTATAGACACATGCAACATCTGAAAACTGCTCCAAGCCTTCATTCCCACCCTATTGTGCAGCATATTTCTTGGCTAATTCCTTTACCATTGTTATTCAATTTTGAAAGGCAGAAACTATTATTTCGATATCTTCATTTTCAATTCTAAGACTGGTTGCTGAACCTGTTATCATTAGTTTCACCTTCTTCATATTTAATAAATCAATAAGTTTGTTTGCTCTCATTTATACAAACAAAATCATCACTGACCCCAACAACTTCACATATAAGATCAGAGTCACCTTCACATTTTCTTCCTCCAGTGTAATATGAGCATTTTGGAAAAATAATTACCAGTACTTTTGAACTCAAGTATATCAAAGGCTTTCAGGTTATTTCAATCTTTGTTGAAGGTTTCAACAAACATGGTGAATTTTTAACACATTGTAACTGAAAAGTACCTTAAATGATAATGTATTGGTAATGTGCCTTAGGTGTAAACAGCATCTACATAGTTATTCCATCTTCCCCTACTTTTCTCTCACCTCATGCAATTTAGTTTGACATCAGTCTAAGCACTTTGTGCATTTGTTGAAGTGAGCTGCAACTCATAAAGAATTATGCTTTTCAGTAAACTTTGTTAGATGGAAATGCTGCCATTGGACTCCTGATTTTTGGCTAGGGAGAAAATGAAATCCCAACCATAGCGGATAAACTGTCCAACTTTCAGACTTGAAAATTTTTACTTGTAGATTCTTAGTCTTAACAGAATTCAGTTTTACTCCATCCTGCCCAGGAGTGCATCCAGATACCAGTTTCAGTTGTGAACTGATCGCTGATGTACTTTTAATTCACTAGAAAATTGGGTAATGTACAGACAATTTTGGTCTCCACTGGCATCAATATAGATCTTCTGGAATGATCTAAGCAGAGAACTGCTTCCTTCATTCTAGCCAGACCAAAGCAACTATTTTTCTGACTTCTCGATATTACGTAAAAATACGAATTTAGCATGACTCAGAAAAATACTAAAATTAATTGAAAATTGTATGATGATTATCAGTCTGTATAGTTTAAACTGCAGTTGTGCTAATATCTTGTTATAGTGCTTTTTGTTGCAGTAAGTTAATGAATCAGGAGCAGTATAATTGCTATATCATTTACCTCATGAAAAATCAAGATAAGGAGGAAGGCCTTCTCTGCTGTTGCACCAGCCCTGTAGAACATCTTGCCCCCCAGTGCGAGGTTGGCCCTGACCTTTTTGACCTTCCAGAAGACCTGACTCAGCCAGTTTGGGGCTCCAATGGGGGGAGTATCACAATGGAGATGGTTGATCAATTAATGATGGATCTCACCTTCCCCCATTCTACTCCTCCCCCATCTTTTAACTGAGCCATGAAGTTCTGGATTTCATACTAACTTCTTTATGTTTTAATTTATATAGATTTTATTTTTTACTAGCTGTACCCGGCCACTTGTTGCTGTGGCTCTCATTCACTCAGCCAACAGATGGCGCTGTTTTTCAAAAAAGCATGTTTTACCTGTCACAGGTGTGACATCTATATAATAGTAGGTATATAAAAACACGCGCGTGTTCGAATGCAATGTTGTGTCAAAATTTCAAAGCAATTGGTGAAGAACTTTCAGAGATTTAAGATTTTGAACAAACAAACATTTACATTTTTATTTATATAGATGATTGTAAGCTGCCCAGAGTTACCTTGAGGTATGATAGGCAGCCTATAAATTTTATAAATAAATAAAGGGCCTTGAAAGACATTGCAAGGTTAAAAATATCTTAGACTTGACTGAAAGATATAGAAAGAATTGAAGCGCTTTCAAAGTGATTTTGAAAGCATAGCAGTCTGTCAGAGGATTTTGACAAACCCATGATTTCATACTGGTAATTTCCCCATCTCATCATCTTTCTCTCCTGAAGAGATTATTTTGACCCTTTTCAGTGTACATTCATAAGTATCTATATATTATTAAATACATGGCATCACAACTTTGTTATCTGAACTGCAAAATTAGATTGATTCATTATGTGATTGCTACAAAATATTGAACCATAACAAGACAGTTGATGTATTCTGGACTCCTCTGTGTGCCAAGTCTTTGAAATAATTAAAATGAAGATACAGGATTTTTTTTTAATCAAACTCTAAAATGCAGAAGACAGTTGTGGAAGTTTATATGTTCACTATGTGTCCAAATATTAAATCTAGAGCAAAAATGTATTCTAAGGGTGTAACTTGTAAAGATAACATTAATGTCATTATGTATTCATATCCTTGAGTGCTGGTTGTAAACAATATAACTGAATATTTATTTGCCTATGGTTCAGTCAGGATTAATTTGTGGATAGGATTGAGTTGCTGAACATCATTCAGTCTGAATACAGTTACAAAAAAGCCAACACAGTTCTGGGCTGCATTAACAGAGGGATAGAATCAAGATCATGTGAAGTATTAATACCACTTTACAATGCCTTGGTAAGGCCACACTTGGAATACTGCATCCAGTTTTGGTCACCACGATGTAAAAAAGATGCTGAGACTCTAGAAAGAGTACAGAGAAGAGCAACAAAGATGACTAAGGGACTGGAGGCTAAAACATATAAGGAACGGTTGTTGGAATTGGATATGTCTAGTTTAACGAAGAGAAGGACGAGGGGGGCCATGATAGCAGTGTTCCAATATCTCAGGGGCTGCCACAAAGAAGAGGGAGTCAAGCTATTCTCCAAGGTGCCTGAAGGCAGGACAAGAAGCAACAGATGGAAACTGATCAAGGAGAGAAGCAACTTAGAACTAAGGAGAAACTTCCTGACAGTTAGAACAATTAACCAATGGAACAACCTGCCTCCAGAAGCTGTGAATGCTCCAACACTGGAAGTTTTTAAGAAGAGACTGGACAGCCATTTGTCCGAAATGGTATAGGGTTTCCTGCCTGAGCAGGGGGTTGGACTCGATGATCTCCAAGGTCCCTTCCAAATTATTATTATTATTATTATTATTATTATTATTATTATTATTATTATTATTATTATCACCATCACCATCACCATCACCATCACCATCATCATCATCATCATCATCACCATCACCATCACCATCATCATCATCATCATCATCATCAACAACATCACATAATTATTTAGAAATTTAGTAGTGATATTGGGAAAAGATCATATAACGATCTTTGGTTGATCACTAGGTTGACAAAGGATCTAGGATGAGCTAGGTCACTAAACAAGAAATAGAATCCTAGAAGAATGCAGTGGCAAACCACTTCTTTTGCTAAGAAAACTGAATGGTTGTATTCATATACCGTAGCCACCAGGAGGCAAGCTCACCCAGGAGGGTCTACCTTTTTAATTAATATCTGGATATATACATAATTATGTTATAAATCTTCTTTCTATGGGGAAATACAAGGTTCAATACTAGATTCAGTTACAGAGTTCCAGAAATAGCCTTGTTCAAAAATACTCTTACCTAACCTATTGAATTTTATTAAGGGAAAATACCCTTTGAAGAAAGGATGAAACGTAAATTCAACAGTCAATTGGAGAGGTGGCTTTACTAATTTTTCTCCAAAGAATATCTGCTGCCATCTGTTGACTTTTAGTATCTCTAGTTTCACATATAAAATAGATCATTGCATGCTAGTCACGCAGTATGCTCTCATAATGGATATTTTCCAATTAGCCATTAGGAATTACAAACCATATGCTTCCCTTGGGTATTTAAGAGGTACAGAAAAGACATAAAACTCAACTAAGACTAAAATCCACTACTGTACTAGATTGAATAAGAAATATATATTTTCTAATTAAATTCAGTGACCCGAGAAATTTTGCATTGTACACTTGGGAATTCGAAGTTTGTTCGCTGGTTCTGCATGACTTCATTTCTTTGTTATCATTGTATTAATTTGAATTTGTGCTAAAGATTAAACTCCAGCATTTCATTTTAATAATTGCCTTGAATAAAAAAAATAAAAAATAAAACAAGTATGACTTTGAGAAGATAATCTCACCAGAAGAACTTTCTTTAGTTATTTTAGAATCTCAGTCAAAAGTGGAGTGGTGACCTAGAGGTGGAGCTGTCACCTCACAATCAGGAGGCTGTGAGTTCGATCCTAGGTAGTAGCAGATATTTCTCTCTCTGGGCGCAAAGCGAAAATATATGCTGTGACCTCCACATAGGCGTCAGGAAGGGCATCCAGCCAGTAAACATTCAAACTCCATTCAGTTGTCCCAACTCCACCCTGATGCAATTACAGGGTCATTAAAATACCAAAAAACATTTGTGTTTCAGCTCATGTCTAATTTTTCCCAGCATGAAAAATGCTGTTAAACAACTTCAAATATGTTTTATTTAATTCAATTTAAATCAGTTTAAATCACTAAATAAATCAATTTAAAAAGTGTAAATTCTAGAAGGAGACTTACACTTTGAGAATAGGTAATTGGTGAAAATCTAACAACGTCGCCCTTGTGAAATGTTAAAGTTCAAGCTCAGATGAATATGAAGAATAAAACAGTAATGTTCTTCAAGCATGGATCAGTAACGTGACTGTATTCCTCCCCAATTTTTAGGAGGCAAATACTTTGTTTATATCATATCACACATAGTCTATGCATAGTTGTTCCCAATGAAAGTTTATTAATTGTCAATATTTGCAAACTAGACAAAAAACTCTTGGTATTTTATATATAAAAGAGCAGTAAGGACTTATAATCATAAAACCATGTGTCAGACCGCCAAACCCCTCGCCTACTCTCTTTTTTCTTCTATTCTTTTGAAGGTCTGCCATTCTGTTAGGGGGAGGGGGTGCATGGGGGATTATGTTGGTACTTTTCGCTTTCCTCTTTCTTTGTCTGGCCTCCTCCCTTTGAGTATGGAATGTGTCTCCTTATCTAGGAGACAGTTGAAAGGAAACGAAAGCCAGAAAAAACCTTGAGATGTAGCCTACTATACCAGTCAGCCGGCCATCAAGCAACTTGTGGTTTGGCTGGAGTTCAAACGGACATTATGACATTGATGGGAGGGGGCATATTGCTTGCTTTAAGTACATCATTCACGTGTGCTTTGGTAAAAGTTTGGTAAAATTCAGCTAATATGATTTTATTCACTGTAAATGTTTTCATTTCATTCATTGAAAAGACACAAAGGATAAAATCCTCTAACCAAAAGTGAAATGTTTAAGCTTTTCAAATGGGAGAAGAAAATATCTTCAACTAACTATTTCTAATGGAAAATTAGAATCAATTCATGATGGGGATAAATATGGAGTGGATTCATTTGAAGTGGTTAAATAATAATGAGATTTACAAACAAATACAAGACATTATGAGTTCTGATATTTAACGTAGTGCTTCAATTTCTATTTTTGTCTTGGCTTGAAATTAAAGCAAAATTAACCCTTGACTAAGAGACCTGGTTGCAGGTTAATTCTCAGGTTGCAGGCTATATCAGGAATTTAAACAAATTAAAACACTACTGCTAAGAAAACTATATACTATAGATGTGTTATCCTAGAAGTCATCAGAGTCAAACTCAACTCTGTAACAACTTGATGGTTGGTTCCTTTTTTTCTCATTCTTTCAGTCAATTCCCTTTTAAAATTTTATCAACAAGTGGGCAACACTTTTGTTGCCTATCCATCCACTGTCTCCATGGATCAGATGACTTTCACCAGATTATTCTTGATATTTTATTTACTTACTGTATTTATTTACTTACTTTATGTGGACAGTGTTACTGATTAAAAGTTTCGGATACATTATTTACTGGCAATATATCCTGGTACAGTGCAAGGATGCACTTGGATTAAAATGTGAAATTTCTAGCATGTGAAGAAGTAGATCTGTCCATGAGCTTCCAAGACTATTTTAAATTCTTTGTTTATGGGCTGAAATATTTCATTGTCAGCATTGCCTCTATTCCTTCACATTAGCTACAGATACCAAAGACTTGATAACTTACCTTGTTGATAAAAATGAGCTCATTAAATCTGGTATGTAATAATTCCAAAAACGTCTCTGCAAAGCTCAGTGATGTGTTTTGGAATTATCACCTCACTGAGAGAGCAGACACAGGATTAATATAATTAATTACCTCCAGATGAATATACAAAGGTATGTTGACATATAAAACAAAAACATTTGTGAAAACAGTTCAACAGTTTATTTCTTTACCATTCAAATGGAAGTTTCAGAATCCATATGCTTGTTCTACTGAATTACAAAGTAGCAATAGCAATTATTTGCCATCAAACATCAAGCATGATTTGGTCAATCTTCTGGAGACAGCAGTTCTTTAAACAATGACAGTCAGCAGCAGTCCATGCTGCCGTTATTTGTCCAATCAGACTTTTTCTTAGACAATTTTTCGTTTTCAGATGAAGCCTAGAGCAGTGGTGGCGAACCTATGGCACGGGTGCCAGAGGCGGCACTCAGAGCCCTCTCTGTGGACACGCGCGCCGTCGCCCCAGTCCTAGGCCTTCAGCTGGGTTTTATAAAACCTTTTCGCTTTAGGTCTCTGCCGCCGTGTGCAAAAAAAAAAAAAAGGTTCAATCAATTGGTCAATTTCAACTTCTCACGGGAAAAAAAAGATCTCGCAAAGTTGGAATTGATTGATTGAACTTTTTAGTCCCACCCAGTCTGCCGTTACCATTGCAGCCACACCCACTCAATGGGCCAGGCCCACCTAATGGGCCACACCCACCCAATGGGCCACACCCACCCGGCACTCGACGATGCATAAGTGGGTTTTGGGTTGCAGTTTGGGCACTCGGTCGCTAAAAGGTTTGCCATCACTGGCCTAGAGCTTAAAAGAATCTGCAGTTTTACTCCGGCTTGAGGAAAACTAGTATCAGGGAAACTGCAATGGCACCTTTTTATTAGATCCCAATTAGGCAGCTACAATGAAATTATTACACTTGCGTACCATGTTTCATAAATTCATCTGCATTAATATGCCACTTTTTTTTAAAGAATCTGTAATCTGTAAGGTTTCCAGAAGGGATGGATTTCAAAACTCAAAGTAATCCTGGTAATTTGTGAAAGCCTAAAGTCATAAATAATTCGATACTTTTCCTTATTGTTCTTAAAGAGGGAAGTCTGGAATTGCTTGCAATTTTATTCACTTACTTATATTTTAAACTTTAGCTATAGATGCTATAGTTCAGGGGTGACAAACTCAATTTCACTGAGGGCCGCATCAGCATTGAGGTTACCCTTGGGGGGCCGGGTGGGTGTGGCCAGAGTGGGTGCAGCCTACTGGGTGGGTGTGGATGGAGTGGGTGTGGTCTACTGGGTGGGCATGGCCAGTTCTACATCATTCACATCAAGGGTGCCTTTGGGGGCCTGGGCAGGAGTGGGACAGATCTGAGGGTCTCTGGCAGAAGGGGGTGGGACCGGGGCAAGTGCCAAGGCATGATCCACCGGGGCAAGTGCCAAGATGGCCACCACAAAATTCTACATTGGCTCCCAGCTGGCCTGGGCCAGGGCCAAGGCAGTGGGACCCATTCCCTCACTGTTTCCAGGATGGCTGCGCGGGCAACATGAAACCACTTCACGGGCCGCATCCAGTCCCCGGGCCTTGTGTTTGACATGTCTGCTATAGTTGTTCTCCTTCGCCTTCCTGTAATGGAGACTGCAAGATTAATTGGACCAGGGCCACTCTTTACATGCTGACAACACTTCAAAAGTTGTACTGGATAAAAACTAATTTTATTTTATTTTGTACACTTGAAGCACATCTAACACTGTTCTCCAATTAAATATTTATAATATTTTCTCAATTTGGTAACTGCTTGGAGAGGTCTGTGATAGTTCACCAAAACATGCTGCCGCAGTATGGTAGGTTTTAATCTTAGCAGTAATACAAGAAACATTATGGTGGTACTTAAAAGTTTTTTGCCTTTTTAATATTTTTTCATAAATATGACCGAAAGCATGTTCTGTTCTACACAAAAGCCCTAAAACTATATAATGAGAATTCAATTAAACAAATGAATCAGAAAATTATACTTCTTCATTTATTTATAGAGAGAAATTATCCAAAGCTACATACTTCTGTCGGGCAAAAGTATATGATGTCAGGTTATCAGTTCATTTGATGGAAAATAGAGTCAGGTATTTCAATCAGTGAGATGATAATCAGGAGTGAATGTGGGAGGAGAATTCTGGGTTTTCACTATCAAAGGCTGATCTTTACAACACAGTTATGTGGATGTATGTCATGGCTCACACAAAGGAGATTTCTCAGGACTGCTCAAAAACCGTGGATGCATACCATTGTGGAAAAGGTTATAAAAGTAGATCCAAAGAGTTTGACTCTACCAGTCCATTGTCAGGCCAGATTGTGTACAAATGGAAACAATTCAGTGTTACTATTATCTTCCTTAGGAGTGATCATCCAACCAAGTTCACCAACAGAAAGACATGTAATATTCTGGCAGGTCTAAAAAAATGATATTTAAGGAACTAAAGACGTTTCTTTCAGTGATGAATGCTGATATTCATTAAACCAACATCAGGAGAACATTGAACAATAATCGTGTCAACGCTGCAAATACTGTATATTCTTGCTTTGACAATATGGAGAACTGTCTGGTATTTTTAGGGTTAATGCAGAGCAGAAGAGGGTGGAGGGAAAAGCCCAGGAAAGAGAGAGGAAGGAAACCTTTGACCTTCACACTAATTGGATAATGTGATATATGACAGCTAATTTAGGGAGGGAACATGCTGATAATTTAACTGCTCAGAGGAAGAGAACTTAGATCTTAGCATACCTTCGTTATGCCTGTGCCGACATTTTGTAACAATAAATTACTTTTAGGAAAATCAATGCCTGGAAGTTCTTTGAAGTGTTTCATTAGTCGGAACCATAACAAATCGTGCGCATTGCTGGCTGTTTACAGTTTATGTATTCAATTTGTACGGGCACCCATCCCTCCAAGTGACTCAGTAAGCTTGCCAAAGATCATGTGGTTAAGCCAGAAGACTGTTGGAAAAAATGTTCTGTGTACAGATGAGACCAAAGTAGAACTTGAATGAAAAGTGTCATGTTTATTGAAAGGAGTAGGAATCTGTAAAACATGGTGCTGGCATTACTATAGTTTGGGCCTACTTTGCTCCTCTAGATCAGGATGACTTTTCATCATCGATGGTACTAAAAATTCTGAACTGGACCAGCAAATTCTATACTAAAATGTGTAATGTTATGTGGGAATAACCTTGGGAGACAGGAGAAAGGCAATAGTCAATAAACAAATTGAAGTCCAAAGGAGGAGGGGTGGAAAAGGATCCCAGTAGGGACTGTCACTTATTTTTGTGATAATAAAAATGAAGGAAGGGAAGGGTATTTTCAGGCTTGCAAAACTGATGTCATCTTATGAAGTATCCTAGATAAAAAACACAAACCAGGAGAAGTAGCTCTATTTTTTTATTGTAAAATTACCTTAACATAATCTTGCAATTTTATTACGAATTAATCTCTGATGTATATATGCTCAGAGATTTTTATCAATGCAATAAGCTGCAAACAAAATATTTCTCATGGATACAAATGCCACTACTATGGAAAAAATATTGTTTTTCAATGATGGTTCCACAGGTTTTTGGTGTCAGGAGACTGTGATGGAAATATTATATGCAATAAAATGTCTTTCAGGACTTTAATATCTATCATGATGTCTGTAACATACATTTTTTGGGATATGAAATACTGTACAAGCCTCAACAAAATCACAATTATTAAGGAGAAGAATAGTGGGTTAACTGGCGTATGTGCTTTCCGCATAATTGACACCGGATTCATTCCATATTTTTATGTAGAATGTGACTAGGGAAAGAAAAATGTCTGGAGCTAATTGTTACTATTTGTTTATGGATTGAGTCTCTCAATCAAATACATTTTAGATATGTCAGACTAAACCATTTTGTTTATCAATTAACTCAAGCTATCTGGGGATGATTGATGATGATGATGATGATGAAATTGCATTTAACAAAATAGGAGAACAGTGAATTGGGAAGCATAGTGAAGAAACACTAGAACTCAATAACAACATAGGGCTTCTGCCTATAGATTTCATATAGATATGATATTCTCATTAGTCTGGATGGGCATTGGGTGCACTGGATGGCATCCTGCAATCACATAACAAGGGTTTTTGTCTGATAAGGCTCAACACCTCTTCACCTAATATATATTGAGTTATATAGTCTTTTACTCAAACTAGGGCTTTTTTTCTTTTTAATAACCCTGAAAAAGGTGAGATAAGTTGTTTTTGACATGAACCCGGAATTCTTTCTGATGACTGAGAGAAGAACCTATGGGATTCTAAAGAGATTGCTGAAAAATCCCACTCAAATGACTGAGAGGGTCCTAAGGGGAACTGTGTTCTGTTTTTTTAATAGATTATACAATAATTCCTTTCTTCTTGGAGTGCACACCTTGAGTATCCTCAGTGATGGGATTCAGCCAGTTTGCATCACTTCGGCAGAACCGGTAGCTAATTTTTGTTGCCCAGGCCCAGAACGGACATCCGGAAGTGGCATCCACACAGAGAACTGGTTGTTCACATATTTGAATCTTACCACTGAGTACCATCCTGTTTCTTCAAGCTTGTTCCTTGTAACATGAAGCTCAGTGATAAAACTACATAGAGTATGTCTTAGTGGTCTATGCAGGTCAGTACTTATAGAACTATTTTATGCAACAGTGAAAAGTAGGAGTACAATCAGCCTTTATTTCTTCCCATTTTAATTTAGAAAAAAAACATCTTATGATCCTCTTGGTAAATCTCACTTTTTACATGAAGTATATTTCTAATATTTATTTAGAGGTTTAGAGGGTTTAGAGGATTTGGTGAACTGATGTAAGAAAAACAGCCTAGTTTTAAACATTCGAAAAACTAAAGAGATCATTGTTGATTTCAGGAAAGGCAGGCACAGCCACACTCCTCTGTGTTTTAATGATTCACCTGCGGATCATCAATTTTCTAGGCTAATTTGGTTTCTCAACAGCGAGACACTGGTGAAGTGGGCACAGCAGCATGTGCATTTTCTGTGTCGCATGAGAAAAGCACATCTTCCTTCCCTTGTCCTTACTACTTTCTACAGACGTACGATCGAGAGCATCCTTTCATACAGCATTACAGTCTGGTTTGGAAGCATCACTGCTTCAGACAGGAAGGCGGTGCAGAGAGTGGTGAGTATGGCAGAAAAGATTATTGGCAGTTCCCTCCCTTCCATCCGGGACCTAGCATATAAGCGTTGCTTGAGCAAGGTCCACAAGATTATCTGGGACACTACACATCCTCTTCATGACCTGTTTTTCTTGTTACCTTCTGGGAGGGGACTTTGTGGTATCTGAAGCAGAACATCCAGATTCAGTCACAGTTTTGTTCCATCCAGTATTAACCTTGTGAACTCTCAAGCTTCCTCCTTCCGCTTTGTATTCAAGATGGACAGTGATTAATTGTTATATGTATTTATATGTAAGGGTATAGGTGTATACATATGTTGCATATAGTATGTTTAAATGTGTGTTATGTATGTGTACACCTTTGAGAATAGGCAACAGAATTTCATTTTTAATGTATGTCAGTGTGCCCACAGTAAAAAAAACGACAATAAAGGTTATTTTATCTTATTGAGATATGATAATGTTAAGAAATACTTCAAACAGCTCTAAAAAGAATAGGATTGTATATGAAGAAAATTAGTTACATACTGTAGGTAACATGACTGCATAATTTCCCATAGGGTGTCTCCATCAAGCCAAATTTTACTATATTTTAAAACAAAGTTGCTTGACTCGTTCCCTAAATAACAGAATGCAACACTATCCTAGCAGAGCACACAAGATGAGCAAAGACATCTGTTGATGGTACCACAAATAGTTATAAACTGTGGTGCTCAGATGGCGTTGCCAGCCAAGCTAAGGCCTTCTAATTTATTTTTATAGTCAGTGGAAGCCTCATTTTTCATGGTTTGATAGTTTGCATTCAAATGTACCAATAGCTTCCAGTGCAATCATTTTTACCCAGCATGTTTCATTGGCAAACACAAGATGCTACAGTTAATGGTCTGCTGGTGGGTAGCCATTTTTAACATCAGGCTGGGACATGGAACCTTATTTGCTTGCTGAAAAATTAATTCGCAAAAAGGATTTTATTATATTAATGTATAGCTTGTCTTAATTCATAGAAGTGTGCTTTGAACTAATAAGACAAACATAAGACAAAAGAGACAAATGTCTGAAAGTCAGGAACTTTTAACTTTTTAAAAATGCTATAATGTTGGACTGAATCCAAGCACTGCTTTCAGAGAGACATTATTTTGAGTTAAAAGAGAAGGTTCTTCTTTCTTTCCTCTTTCTGGAGAGTAAATGGAGCCAAATTAAAATTCAGAATAGGACAAATTATGTATTTCTTTTCTAAAAAAGGTCCATTGGGGGCATGAAAGTTCAAATGCTTCTTCTTTCTTTGGACGTCATGAATACCTGATCATGATTTGGGTTTGGCTAGTCTAGAGAAAAGAACTAGGGGTGACATGATAGCAGTATTTCAGTATTTGAGAGGTTGCCACAAAGAAGAGGGGGTCATTTACCAAAGCACCAGACGGAAGGACGAGAAACAATGGTTGGAAACTGATCAAGGAGAGAAGCAACCTGGAACTAAAGAGAAACATCCTAACAGTGAGGACAGCTTGCCTTCAGAAGTGCTTCATCACTGGAAGTTTTAAAGAAGAGCCTGGAGAGCTACTTGTCTGAAATGGTATAGGGTCTCCTGCTTGAAGCAGTGGGTTGGACTAGAAGACCTCCAAGGTCTCTTCCAGCTCTATTCATATTGATGATCATCTTCCATTCTCAGAGTCTCCTGCTTTCTACCCTAGTACCATAACCATTAGGCCAAACTGGCTCTTTGATATAAGGGCAATTCGGAAATAAACCTCCATTTGGTTATCAATGACAGTCATTCGCTGGCTGACGTCTAGCAGTGTGTGGGCGAGCATTGTCATGAACCAACACCACACCAGAAGTTGTGCTGTAGAAAATCCCGTCAAATGGGAAGATGCCAGAGGAGTGCTGCTAGTGAAGTTCATGGAGTGTGGTGCGACCATCAATTCAGAAGTCTATTGTGAAACGTTACAAAAACTCAAATGAGCCATCCATAACAAGCATTGGGGCATGCTGACTTCCGGTGTGGTGTTGGTTCATGACAATGCTCACCTGCACACTGCTAGACACACCCAAAACCTTTTGAAGCAGTTCCGTTGGGATGTTTTTGATCACCCCCCATAGCCCAGATTTGGCACCGAGCAGCTACTACTAAGGAATTTCAAACCTTGTAAGACGTTATGACAAGTGCCTCAGTTTGAATGGCGATTATGTCAAAAAGTAATGTAATGTTGTAGTTTTCTAATGTGTGAAATAAAAGTTCTGTAGTTGCGAGTGTCTGTCATTGATAATCAAATGGAGGTTTATTTACGAATTGCCCTTGTAATTTAATGTAAATTGTAAATTGTAGTGCAACTCTGATAGGTTGTTGTGATGATTTGGATTAAGGCAAAACCTCAAAATAGAGCTGCATGACTTCTCACAACTTTACTATGCATATATATTAATATGGAAAGTTATGGAATCTGAAGCTGGTCTGAATACAGATTTCATTTAGTAGATAGGTGATTTTGCTAATAATTTGTGTCTGATACTGTAGATAGAATTCCTATGGCTAATGTAGGAAAATTGACTGTTGATATTTTTATTCCCATGTCATATAGCAAAATGATATAAATATATTGTTGCATCTTGTGAATAAATTTTTGAATTAGTGGGTGTCCTTATTTCATATGCAGATATTGAAATGTGCTTTTAGTCCCAGATTTCTCTGGAATTCATTCTTTTAATCATTAAGTACACAGCGACCACTTTGAAGTACCAAGTGATAACATTTTAAATGATTCTGTATGTTAGATGGGAAGAGAAATCCCACTGCTAATTTTTGAAAGTGTGCAACTTCATCATTACAATCATGTTTTAAAATCAGGATGTTAGCTGAGGAACTTATTTCCACTTCTCCATCTTATGAAATTCTCATCATACAGTTGTAAATGAATAGCTGTTTATGATATAAATATAAACCCAGACCGTGGTAATATGTTATATTTAGTTAATGAATTACTACTGCATTTTTGGAAAAAAAAATGCCGCCAAAAGAATAATTTGGGAATTGTAATATTTTTTTTATTTGTTTTATTTTTGCAGTTCAGCATTCTCTGGGATTCTCCTAGGTAGTAAAGATTGTCTTGGCCCATTGGAAATTACCAAGACATTTCTAAATAAAATAAAATAATCACCTATGCCTTTTAGGGATGGACTCGACTTACAACAGTTCATTTAGTGACCGTTGAAAGTTACAACATCACTGAAAAAAGTGACTTTACATCCATTGCAGCATCTCCATGATCATGTGATCAAAATTCAGATGCTTGGCCACTGGTTCATATTTATGACGGCTGCAGTTTCCCGGGGTCATGTGATCCCCTTTTGCAACCTTCCGACAAGCAAAGTCAATGGAGGAAGCTGGATTCACTTAACAACTGTGTTATTAATTTAACAACTGTAGTCATTCACTTAACTCTGGCAAGAAAGATAGTAAAATAGGGGAAAATCATTTAACAAAGGTCTCATTTAGCAACAGAAATTTTGTGGTCATAAGTCGAGGGCTATGTGTAGACGTTTTATCACAGCTTATAATCTGAGTAGAATTCTACCAATAAGATTAGAGATTTTAACAAAACTAGATTACAAAACAATGCAGAATAGCTTTTAAAAATAACTTTGCTGCCGCTGGTGGGGGATATGGAAGAAACCTAATTACTGCTTCTTGATTATACTGTATATATATCAGTGGAGCAAATGGACAGCTTAGTTTGTGTCTGCGCTACTAAAGCACAGTAGAAGTCAAAATGCAATCAATCCACCAATTTACAATGACAGAATGGTACTTTAGAACAAACTGATCTCTCAGCAGCCCTAGATCAAGTTAACTTCTTTATATTTCCATGGGGATACTTTATGAAGTCATTTGATTGTCAGTACAACTCCAGAGCTTGTGCCAAATATTGTGGGGTTTTTGTTTTTTGTTTTGTTTTGTTTGTTGTTGTTCAGTTCTTTATGTATTCATATTGTCTGCCAAATTGGAATACATTTCTCTTGACAGTAATAATATATTGATATAAAAATTGAAAAACAATCAGTGAGAAAACCATGCAACAAATTTAAGGAGGGGTTTTATCTGAGAAGGAGCATCATGTTTCCAGTAAGGATATAAGCCAAATGCCCAGTGTTCTCTTTGGACCCTGCAATAAAGTTGCAAAACATTGCTGACCATGATGTATATTACTGGCATTCCCAATAATTTATTATTTATGTATTTAGAAAATTTATACAGCTGCCCAACTCACTTCATGAGAAGGTCACAGAAGTAAAACCCCAATTCAAAACCCATAAAATCAATAACTCTGACCTCTCTTTTGACAACAACCATACAAACTACTTGATGGGCTACATATCATCCAGGGATCTCTAGGCCTGCTGGCAAAACCAGGTCTTCAGCTTTGAAACAATATCAAGATGGGGGCCATTCTTATCTCCATGGGGATGTTGTCCATAGGGAGGGAGTTGCTATGGAGGAGGCCCTTTTTCTTGGTCCTACTAGGTGGATCTCCATAGCATTCCTGCCTCCCTGCTCATGTAGATGTGACTGGGAAAAGATGGTCATTGAACCTGGCACCAAGCCATGTAGGACTTTAAAGGTGACAACCAGCACTTTGAATTGGACCTGAGTGAAAGGAAATCAGCAAGCAAGACAAGTGACACCTGTCTACATCTAGATATGAATAAAATCATGTAGGCTGATGCATTTTGAACCAATTGAAGCTTCTGGATACTTTTGATATGAATAGAAAGTCTCCTAGACCAGTGGTGGCGAACCTATGGCATGGGTGCCAGAGGCGGCACTCAGAGCCCTCTCTGTGGGCACACGTGCTGTCGCCCCAGTCCTAGGCCTTCAGCTGGGTTTTATAAAACCTTTTCTCTTTAGGCCTCTGCTGCCATGTACAAAAAATAAAAGGTTCAATCAATCAGTCAATTTCAACTTCTCGCGGGGAAAAAAAAGATCTTGCAAAGTTGGAATTGATTGATTGAACTTTTTAGTCCCACCCAGTCTGCCGTTACCACCGCAGCCACGCCCTCCCAATGGGCCACACCCACCCAATGGGCCACACCCACCCGGCACCTGACAATGCATACGTGGGTTTTGGGTTGCAGTTTGGGCACTCGGACTCTAAAAGGTTCACCATCACTGTCCTAGACTGATGCTGGGAGAGAGCATTTTGCCACCATGAAGTAACCGTGAGTTACTTCCATTAACCTTGACAATATTACTGTGTGAAATCAATTCCAAATCCATCAAAAATTTGCTATCATGAATTTCTAGAAAGGACCAGGGCTTTTTTCCTCATAAAACGCCCAGAACAGAGTTCCGGCACCTTTTTTGGATGGAACCTTGTAGGTGGGTTGTATGATGTGTGTGAGTTCCGGCACTTTTTTTTTTTTTTTTTTTTTAGAAAAAAAGCACTGGAAAGGACAGTCTACTTGCTTTCATCCATAAGGGGATAAATGGCATTTCAAAATTGTAGAAATATAAATAATGCTTGATTGTAAGTGGCTTGAATGAGAAAGGATAACATTCCATTTTAAAACAAAAGCCAATGACAATGAAGCAAAAAAAGAGAGATGGGGCTATCATATTGAGAGAGAGAGAGAGAGAGAGAGAGAGAGAGAGAGAGACAGAGACAGAGAGAGAGAGAGAGAGAGAGAGACAGAGACAGAGAGAGAGAGAGACAGAGAGAGAGATCCTAAATCTTGCTCACCTTTTCACTGACTAATAATATCAGTATTAAAAATGAATGAATGTGATCTATTACTGTTAAAATTATTTAATATCAAAATTGCTTGTTAATGGTCTCTTCTGTCCAAATTGGAAAACATAATTAAAATTAGACTTTTAATGAAAACATTTAATCTTAGCTCAAAAAAAAAAAAGAAAGAAAAAAAATGAATCTGTTTTTCTGAATCTACATTTCTATCTAGGAAGGCAACTTGTATACTTTAATTTCTCACGTGACAAAAAAAAATGTTGATTGCTACTGGCAATAGCAGATCTATGAAACACTTTTCTCCATTGTTAAATTACTTAATTAACATTATATAACTGAAATGTTCATAAATGTATCAGTCTATTGAAAAGGAGGAAGATTTGTTTTTGTTTTTTAACCTGAAGCTTTGCAAGCAATTATTTTGATACAAGAAGACATATAAAGAGAAGGGCATAAAAAAAGGCTTAGCTTTTAAAGTCTTTCTTTTTTCTGTTTACTAAATACCCTTGTTGTTGTAACCTGATTTATCTTAAACTGTTATTGTCAGATCAATCTGATTTTGCTGCTTTGACCACATCTAAATAGTTGACTATGGCTTGTATAATAGGCCATAGTATCTCTCCTAATTCTTCTTAGATATTTTAGAGAAATATTTTGTTTTTCATTTTCATTTTAATTGTGATTTTCTTTTTTATTTGCTGGTGACTGGTCAAATAAAAATTGATTGATTATCAGCACCATTTCAGATAACATAAATTTTATGTAAAATTAACAAATATAATTTCATAATCATCTTATAATCAATTTCTGCATTATTTTATATTTCCACTAGAAAGTAAAAATGAACATCTTAAAGTTCATGAACATCTTAAAGTTCAGTTGTAATAGTTGCCATATTATAAGTTTTAAACAAACAACAAAGCCCAACAGCTATATTAATTTAAATGGATCTGCTGAGCCAAAAATATTTGTCTGAAAAATATTTACTGCCTTGTATTCAAGTATGGGCATGAATCTTTACCCTGGGATTCTATAGCCATCAAGTCTTTTTTGATTTCATGGGATAGAAATATGAATGAATAAATAAATCTGGTACTCTCCAGAGATAACAGCTTTTTTTGTGTAACATGTGGTAGGGGTGGGTCCTCAGGTTGAGAAAAAATCATTCTAAACAATAACCAATGTGAAGAGCATTAATTTACATGTACAAGAATAAGTGACCATTACATTTCTCAGGTTAATATATAACAACAGAAAAGCAGTGAAAGAAATTAATAAGTTTCTAGGAAGAATAAAAAAAATTCCTTTCTCCTTTCTTACCCCCTCCATAACTAACCATATAAAGTGTCAAATCAAGATTTTCCTTCACCAACTCCAGATTTTATTAAACTCTGCATGTAATCCCAGTTAATACTTCCACGCTGTCATCAACAAATGTATTCCAGGCCTACATTCACACCAATATTAGATTTATATTACTTTCTCCTCAGAGATGGGCTGAGTCTTCCCTGCAGGCCAAATGTTTCTCATCACTGCTTGACTTGATTTATGATTCAGACATTCAGTATAAATCGTCCTTACTTGCATGAATCACATGTTGAGAATCTTGACATGCTCATAAGTTACACTACTGAGCCTGGGTCCAGATTGATTATAAAACATTTAACTGGGGATGCTCAGTTAGAACCCAGGTTTGTTCAACAATCAAAAACATAGCTGAAAGCTTGGGACACAAATCACTTTTAGAGGTCTGTGAGCTTGTAAGTTATTATACTTACAGGGATGCTGGAAGGAAGGAGAAAAGAAAAGCACACAATGTATTCAGCAAATGTAAGGTTTTATTGCTTGGGACTTGCTTTGGAAGCTGATGTTCAGTCTGGGGAGAAATGATGCTTTTAGAAGCTAAGACAGTTTCTGCAAACCTAAATCTGAACTGGCGAAGTTTCTTCTACTGCCTGACTTGGCATTTCAGGGATAATGGCACACAATCCTAATATCCTAGTATCCTAATATCACCAAGAACCTCATACATCACACCTTTGATGCAACCTATCTCTGTTTCTATGACTAACTAAGTTCACCAGGAATCACAAGTGATGGTGACGGTCCACCAGAAAGTAAGTTGCCCTTAGCTCAGGGGTGTCGGCTTGTGAGCCAGATGCATCATAGCGTAACTGCGCCCACCCCATTGCTGGCAATGGCAAAAAAGTCATGATATGTCACGACACATCGCGTGACGTTGCGAGTTTGACACCCCTGCTTAGCTAGTTCCTAATGCTAAGTCTAATCAGTTCTTCAGACACTTTTTATTTATTCAGTTTGAGGGGAAGGCAATAATTTACACAATTGTTGTCTAATATTAATATCATGGTGAAATTCTTATTAGTGAAATTTATACCTTTATGGGTTTTTTAGCTATATGATGGGTTAGTGATGTGTACAAATGCCTTATCTTCCTGAGTGTTCGTCCCATCCCATATATATACATGCCTTATATATACTCTTCTGAGGGAATTGTTCAGAAACATAGAGGAACTTATACAAAACAATCGCACACATACATAGACACAAATCCCTATCTTCTAATATTTTAATAATCTCAAAAATACCATCAATACAAATTTGAAAGAAATTTTAAACTGCTCTGAGAACAACATAGTAAAATAGAAATATGCTGTTAGTGGGGGAAGACTTTCTGAGAAATAAGAAATTAGTTTTTGAGATATCAATTTCTCAGCTCTGAAAATAACACATAATATAATTTCTGCTAACATTACAATCTATATAGTCTATAGTCAGAAGGCTCACCACATCATTTCTAGATATAAGATGCTTTGGAGGTCACCCAACTTTGCTGCAGGCCTACATACAAAGTGACTGACTTAGAGAGAAAGATCACTTTATACCTAATGGTGATGATTAACATAAAGTCATGCAGAGAAAATGCAGCCTCCTCTATGAATTGTATTTTAGGCTATTAGTATTTTTCACTATTTCATGAATGGGTCCGCCTGACACTTTTTTGCACTACTTTGATACTTTTTTTTCTAACATATACATTTAAAATAATCCATGCTTTGCTTTTAAGACCTGAGAGACCCTGTTTAATAATGACATATCCTATTGAGCTGAGGTGAATTAATAAATTGGATGAAATAAAAAGTTGAATTGTACTAGGATGTTTTACACATGTGAATGAACCATCAAACTTTAATTTCACTTTTTGAGACTGTTATTAACAATACAACAGCAACAATATTAATAGGAAGTAACTTCAAACATTAATATTGATGTCTGATCATTTTAGTTTCACTGAGAATGTAAATGTTTTCTTTTTCCTCTACATTTTTAAAATTATTGTTTTTAAATATGGGAATATGAGCAAGGTAGCTTGCTAGCATAGTATTCAAATCATTTGTATAGTCAACAAAATGACCAGGATTGCAGTAAAAGAAGTCACACTTTCTTAAGAAAAGCAGTGTCTAAAATAGGACAATTATTTAGCAACTGCTGTCAGAAGGATTTTTTATTCAGGAAGTAATCATTTTCCATCTGAATTAGCTTGATGTTGTCCACATATCATACAGGTAATCTTTGACTTCCGATAGGTCAGCTAGTGAAGATTCAAAATTATGATAACATCCCCAAAAGTGCTTATGATCCAATCCCAAAGGTACTACTGTTGTAGCACTCCTGAGGTCGTTTGCCTCTTACGACCAACAGCAGACACTGATCCCAAAATCTCCCAATCGATAGTAGCAATGGATAGTGTATTTGAACGAGGGAGACCTAATATGAGTTTATGAACTGAACTTATTAGGAATTCCCAAATATTTATGGATTGATTAATTGTATTTCTACAATTCCCAACAATGATTTGCAGATTACAAAGTAGTAACCCAACTGAACACATATAAATTTAATAAAAAAAAAAGTTCAAACAACAATACATTGAAAAAGAAAGAAAATTAATCAAATCTCAATACAGGATCAGTTTCAAATTTTAACAATTGAACTGTTAAATTCTAAGTACTTGGGAGAAAATAAATACCCTAGACTGTGTAAAAAGAATTGTATTACAGATGTAAGGGGTATGTCAACATAGAACATGCTTTTTTACAGTATAATTATTCATTTTGTCAATAATTATATAATTAAAAAAATCTAGAAAATCTGTTTTAATTGTTGTTTGCAGACGTTTCTCATAAACAGTATTATCTGTAAGTTTCCCAAATATGCACTTTTAAAATTTTGAACACATCTTTCCCAAATATAAACTTCCTTGTGCAAATTTTTTAGTAGAGAATGAATTAGATTCTCTGGTGCATATACATGCTGGCACAGAATCCATTTTGATAAAATGTGCCTTTTTTGCTTCTACAAAAGTCTTTGGCCAATATCTTTTATACTCTTATCTTTGCAGACAGATTTAAAAAAATTGCATGGTATGTGTGCATTCATTTGGATATAGGTTTTGTAGCATCAGGATGTCAGAAGTGATATTAAATACTTTTCAAAAAATGTAAAATAATACATATAAAAATAATCAGAAAATATTATGATCCCAAATATACCCAGTGTTCATTTATTATATATAGACACATTGCATTCATACTATTCTTCCATCTTCTGCCTAGAATTGGTTTTAATTCTAAAGTAACCAGAACTGTTACAATACAGACTGACAATGAAACATGGGAATGTCTACCAGTGTCTGCATTCTGAATCTCATACCAAAACACAATTCTCTTTTTGATTCTGAAGTGAAGCTATCAACTACCTTGCTCAATAGTAGCAACTGCAAGAGGGATCTTGGAGTCCTAGTGGACAATCACTTAAATATGAGCCAGCAATGTGCTGCAGCTGCCAAAAAAAGCCCACATAGTGCTAGGCTGCATTAACAGGGGCAGAATCAAGATCACGTGAAGTGTTAATACCACTTCACAATGCCTTAGTAAGGCCACACTTGGAATACTGCATCCAGTTTTGGTCACCACGATGTAAAAAAGATGCTGACTCTAGAAAGAGTACAGAGAAGAGTAACAAAGATGATCAGGGGACTGGAGGTTAAAACATATAAGAAATGGTTGCTGGAATTGGGAATGCCTAGTTTAATGAAAAGAAAGACTAGGGGTGACATGACGGCAGTATTCCAATATCTCAGGGGCTGCCACAAAGAAGAGGGAGTCAAGCTTGATTATGTGACTAGAATAACAAATCTGATTATGTTTTCTGATTCTCTGAACATTGTGTCTCAGTTTTTAACTTACAAAAATACATGCGAAATCACTTGATTTCATCAATATAATTGGAGTGTGCAATGTAGCACTGATCTATTTTAGGGATAGATGCTTCTTATATGTCATTGTGTGCATACTTTTGTGCAAGATTTTATTTAGTTATTAGTTTGTAGGAAACAGGAAAACAGTTTTTTACAAGAACATAAGAATAACACCTGCTAGATCAGGCCAAAATTCTTTTTAGTCCAGCATTTTGTTTCTTTTAACAGATGAACCACATGATTGTAAATTGCTTGGAAACAAGAAGTAGAGACTCTTTTTCCTTCAGTGAGTAGCAACAGCAATAGCAATAGCACTTAGACTTATGTACTGCTTCATAGTAATTTACAGTGGTTTACAGAGTCAGTATATTGCCCCCGACAATTTGGGTCCTCATTTTACCTACTTCGGAAGGATGGAAAGCTGAGTCAACTTTGAGCCTGTCAGGATCAAACTTCTGGCACTGAGCATATCTAAATGATATTTCCAAACTAAAGAATAAATGTGAGACTTCACAACTTTTAGAAAGATCTCCAGTAGCTAATCCCCCTTGCAAACACATCTAAATTAGCTGTTATCACAACATCTTGGGGTATTCAATACAAGAGGTGCATTGTGTATTGTTTAAGAGATTCTTTTTTCTAATCAGTTTCATAAAATGACTGTTGATGCTACAGTTTTGTCTTTGTTCTTTTTCATAAAAAATAAGCTTGATGAAATAGTGATATTGTTTTTAACTGTATAACATCTGTCTGATAAAGGGGGCCATACATGTATCACCCATAGAATTTTAAATTTTTAATTGACAAACATGCCAGCTATACCAGTAAAGTCACAGGCATAACTAGGGATTGCTTTGGACACATCTCCGTGCAAAGTTTTCTTCATACATAACAATTTAAGTTGTAAACATATCTGCCTTTTAATAGGTTTTAATTATTTTGATGATTTTACTCCTTAAGAACAAGAACAACTGTTAATATTTGTCCTAGGCTTTCAATGCAGAAAGATATTAAAATACAAGGCAGGATCTTTTCCTTGTCCTTCCATGTTTCAGTCTGACAATGTAGCTTTAATTTCAGAGATGAAAATAAAAGAGCTTGGGAGACAGAGAAAAGGGAGCAGCAGGAATGCAGGTCTGGCAAACATATAAAAAGGGACTTTTTCCTGGTTTCTTGCACTGTGGACACAATGGGGGAGAAATGTATTTTCAGATTTGCAAGATTTTGGTAATGTAACCTTTCAATAAGGCAGAATTAGTTCTCCCCAGGAGTGCTACTTGTCTGAATTACCTTGCAGGCCTGACATAAATCTTACTGTCCAAGTAATTGGGAAGGATCCCTGCTGAAACATTTACCATGTCCATATTTCTGCTGTGGGCGAAGCTTTGACCTCTCTCCCAGGATTTTCCCCACATTCTATTGTATCTAATCTATGTTACAATTCTAGGGTGATTTTCTGTTAAGTCTTTTTCATGACTTTTGTATCATACAACTATTGAGTGATTTTATTCGAGGGTTGGGCTGAAGTTATATAAGCTATATAAATATTGAATATAATTTATTTCTTATTTATCCCCTGGAAAAGGAAATTGATAAAAGGATCTCAATTTTAACTTGAATATGAATAGCTGGGACAGAATGATACTTCAATTACCATAACTTTATCTGAACTGGGGTGTGTGTGTGTGTTATCTCCCTGCTTCATTAAAACCTACCAGTGCAAAGATAGTGATCACAATTTTTCTAAATGTTTTAATAATAACTTTATTTAATAAAATAAATCTTGGCACTGAATGTAGTATTTCTGTTGATAACTTCATTGTTATGAATTGTACTATCTGTTATCTCTGTGTTTTTCAGTCTGCTTCTCTGTTAGAGTAAATGAATTACATAAGGTAAAAATTATTCAGAGAAGAACGGGTATTATGTTATAGAGTCTAGAATGGAAGGGAGAAGTTGATACCTAGAAGTCTCAATAAAACACTTTTATC